>NC_056741.1:1876115107-1876415107 GCF_019279795.1 Protopterus annectens
GGCTCTTCCACTGATGAGTAACTGACAGCAAACATGTGACACACTGCTCAGATAGAATTACACTGTTTTATACATGCACACTCATGATGTAACCTATCTTCTACTCTGATAGTCCCCTTAACCTACTCTTACACTGTAGTGGCTTGGCCCATATGGCATGACAAATTGTGATTCACTATCCTCAGCCTCAATTGCATCGGATTGCCTACTAATGCTTGGTTACATTTCTGACAGAGCGCTTCCACACATAGCAACCAGTACTCAGTAGCCGTGTTGTCTTCAGCTTGCCATTCACCTGCATAGTGAACTAACTTTTAACTAAAATTACAATTTCTATGTATATTTTAAATATTTTTCTTGTTTTAAAAGCGCAGAGCGTTTTCACGCCACTGCGCTACGCTTACACACCGGAGATCGGGGGAGGACAAATAGAGTTTTATTCATTTCCAATGGAAAAATATGCCACTGGCCTTATATTTGGCCATTGTCATGCTTCTTCGACTAAAGTCATCCTTTATTTGCAACTGACATTGCTCCGTTTAGCTACTTGCAGAACGTAACTCGGATAACATCCGAGTACATTTCTGCACATAACTCTACTCTTGCATGGACAGCTTACTGTTTCATGTATCACAGATTTACATAATTTGCATAGCTTTCACCTACAAATGGTGTAATTTGCATATCCTAACATTGTCCGTGCAACGTTCATTTTAGGGGCTGTCTTACATGCCCCTACAGGATATTGCTGAATAACTCGGCAGAAATCTTGCCTTGCTCTACTCTTACTCTACTCGTACACGCTGGTCAAGGCTCCATGACTCCTGGTCTAAGCTTTGCTGTGTGCTAATATGTCTATTTGTGGAGTATGCATGGCTGTAGGTATGTTTCGACCTGCTACGTCTGACATTTCTACAGAGCAGCTCCCACTTTCATCATTTGTAAAGGTGACAGCCCTATAGGTACTATATATACAGCTGTGACATTTGACAAGTCAACACACACCTGCAGTCAATACTAAACTGACTACTTCAGCGCTTTTCATACCTTCAGATTTTTCTTGTAGTAGTATAGTCGATAATACTCTTTCCTATAACATGTATCTGTTTCTGATACAAGATATATCATTTTATTACACCACTACACACAAGAAGAAATCACAAGCCAGATGCCACTACATTCCTTTTGCAGGACACACCCGCCCAGAGTGTTGTGTTCCTCACAAAAGCCAACAGGTGCTAATCAAAACATATTATGCTATCATCTACCTTATGTGTTCGCCGGTATTTGCGCTTTCTGTCAGTGGCAGAACTCACATGCGAGTGTGGGAGACTAAACACTGTATCGGGGACACTGCATAACACCCTGAGGGACACATTTATTTTGTTTCTATTAACCTTCTACATTGACTATCACAGGGCATAAGTATTCATTCACATTTATCGAGGTACATGCTTTTGACTTATACATGTTTTGTCATTTGTCATCATGTCTTTCTTCACACCTTTCCACATGATATCACTAGTTCTGTACATTTATTTAGGACAGGGTTACCTTCATATCTCTCAACTGTACACATGTTGGGTAAATGTCCTGAACTTAGACTTATAATGTTGTTCCTTTTTTCATAATATTGTGCCTTTCTGGTAAATTAGTGGCAAGTCATTAAGGACTGCGAGGTTAGATAATAATGACAGACATTAGTAGTTTAAAACTAATAACCCTCAAAACATTCATACTAATGAATTATCCATTATTCTATCAATGCTCTAATTTTGTCAGAGGAATATTTAACATAGCCCCTATTTGTACTTATTTAGATATGCCTTTGTCCAGCTGTCTTATTCTGAAAGGTAGAGAGGTATGGTTACCACCTTATTCGTACGCATGTACGTCCATGATAATCGCTTACATGACACTGATATAAGTCCCTACATCTTTCCCCAATGGTTTACACAATATCCAGTAGATGGGTTCTTCATTTTTGGAAGGTATAGGCGTGTGCTATACCCACATAGGAATATGAATCACTCCCATGGGGAGGACCTACTAAATCTGTGCCAACCAACACCTGGGAACCCAGGCCCATTATTGCATACCCATGATTCCCATACCTGACACCCCTCCACAGTAGTCATAAGACATATTTAATTTGAGCAATAATAAAGTATGAAGACACTTCTAAGCACTATCCTCTCACCGCGTATCGGGACATATGTCATACATTCTGTCAACCCATGTATTATTATCCTTGCACAAGCTACTGTTGCATGTACAGCTATATTGTAGCTGCAGATGTGACTTTCTTTGCTTCGATCACTACAGGTCGGTGCCTGTAGTGGACCAATTTTTGGGGTCCTGCAAAGGACACCTATATCCATGTTTAAAGAGTAGAACTTGCAGATTTGGCGCACTGGTACTTTCCAGGCAATGGTTTGAAAGCAGCAGTGTATTTACCTTTCTTGCATGTCTGTATGTCAATCCAGAATAGCTATGATGTAACCTATTTATGTACATGTGTTATATCTACAAGGACATATGTTTATATGTTTGTTATGTATATATCAATTAATGTATTGTGTGTGTGTATATATATATATATATATATATATATATATATATATATATATATATATATATATATATATGTCTGTACATTCTTTATTTCATATATTTATTTAGTTTAACACAAATATATATATATATATATATATATATATATATATATATATATATATATATATATATATATATATACATATATAGATATATAAATAAATGTGTAGAAAACAGCATTCATTTGCTATGCTGTGAGCGGATTACACACGCGCAGGCACACTTGCATATCCTTATTGTGGGTTACATATGTTTACTAAGACTTTGTGCTTACGTGGGCTTTATTAATTGTGATGGTACCAGTAAAATATCTGTAATCCAGTTAATGCACATATGCGAAACACACATTCACCTTTACATATTTAAATGTCCTTACAGAACAGACGCATTCATTACACTTTAAACTTATACGTGCTGTAGTCGTAGTTGACCGGGGACTGCATTCACGTTGGCCGGATGCTGTAACCACTATACTATTGGTGTTCTGACTCATTTATATGAATACCCATAGTACATAGCTACATTAACATACACCTCACCACTTCACTTACAACACAGGCATCCATTCTCCTGCTGGGAAAAACACGGTACTATATATTACACATTCCCTATTCCCTACTGCTCTGGACCCAAGCTGCATATTTAATCACTCCAAGGATATGCAGAACTCCAAGGCTTATAGTCCTGGCACATACAAGTCTTTGATTGTCAGGGTGTTCATGTGGTGATCTGGGTTTAGGCTTGTCCACCTGGTGAACGGAACTGCCCTGACCGAGTTCAAATGTCAGACAAAGCACATGGACAGAATTTGTCCATTTTATAGATTTTTACCTGTGTTTACAGACACAGGTGTTTCGGCACCTGTCAGCAGCTTTTTATGTTGGCAATACATAATATGGGTGGGGGTTGTTACAATACGTAATCCACGGTGAGGGGTGTTCCTATTCACATTTGACTATTTCCTGTATGCATTCATACGAGGATTATTGTTTTGGACATGAATTAACTACAGGTATGCAGTAGTACAGTAAACAAATGTGAAGGTTTGTTACTGTAAATATGTACAGACCTCTGTAATGCACTGTTGTTTTCTGGCAAATCAGTAGCTAATCATTAAAGACTGAAGTCAGAACATAATGACAGACAGTTGAGTTTCAGACTTCATACTCTTCAGGTAATTAATGCCAATGTACAAACTGTTATTCTATCAACTTTCTAAGTTTCTAAGAGCAATATTTACAAATTGTCCCTACTATTGGGCCTTTGTCCCACTTTTATTCACGGCTTTGTCCAGATATCTTGCTCTCAGAGGTTGACAGGTATGGTTGGTCACACCTACACACACATTAAGTGTCCCTCACACAGTAGATCAGGGTTACAGGGTTATCCTGTTTACGTCAGTGCCTTCATCACCATTATACCATTTGCCACTATGCAAATGTGTGCAATACATTCTCCCGCTTATTCGTGTTGGGACATGTGCGTCACGGGCAAGTGTTTGATCCTGGGTAGTAGGTTATGCATGACCACTTAGGGCTGGACAGTGTCGTGCACCTCTAATGCACATTCCAACTTCTGTCTACATATCTACAGGACTGGACTTCGTGTCTTACGTTCTAATGTTTACACAGGTTACGTATCCCATGAGGGATATCCAAAAATTGGACCGATCCACAACAAGAGGAATACCGAACATCTTTTTGGAGTTACAAAAATGTGATGAGGTCGTGTGCAATCCTGCAACCACCTAGGGTGACACTACCTACTACATATGCGTAGTGGTCACTATGTGTAGCTGTGGCTGCACCAAACCAGTACGCCAAGTACAGCTGGATTTGGTGGACGTTCAGGTATGGGAGCGGGTTGTGTGATGTGGAGGGGATGCTGGGTAGTCCATTATGCATCCAGGTGTGTTGCATTTGTTATGGCCAGTTCCATCCAGGTGTGTTGCATTTGTTATGGCCAGTTCCATCAGGACCAATCTGTGGGTATGTGCCGGTGACATATCTATACATTTGTATCACACATTTCAATATTCATCTGTTTGTGGGATTGTGTTCTACAGTATGGCCTGTCTGCTTGTATTGCAGCTGTTTATACATGTGTTTGTGTTTCTTTCAGCTTCACCCGCTGCTCCCTCATACACCTCCGGTTCACCAAGCTCACCAGTTTAAAAGTAAACCCATATGTCATAAGATGGGTTGCAAAATGGCTCAAGGACAGAACCCATAAGGTCAGAATTGCTGGAGCCATGTCCAACTCTAAGCCAGTCACAAGCGGTGTCCCACAGGGCTCGGTCCTGGGACCCCTCTTGTTTGGCATTTATTTTTCCGAGGTACAAGCTAACATAGGGGGATTGTGGCTGACAAAGTTTGCAGACGACTGCAAACTGGGCGCCATAATTGATACTCCAGTGGACACAAGCATCCTTCAGAAAGGTCTCATAGAAACGGATAACTGGTGCCAGAGCCATGGCCTTAAACTGAACACCAAAAAATGTATAGTCATACCCTTTGGGAAAAACAAAGTACCCACAAATCACCACATAGGTGGTAATCCATTAACTACGGAAGAAGTAATCAGGGACCTAGGGACCCAAGTTGACTGTAACCTCTCATTTGACACTCACATTGCCAAAGTGGTTAGGAAGACCTTCTATATTGCCCACTTTATCATGAAAGGATTCGCATCTAGATCAGGAGAGATCATTGTGCCCCTATACTCTTCCCTTATCAGGTCCATAATAGAGTACAATGCCCTATTTGGGATGTACCTTACCCAACACCTGCAGCAGTTAGAAAGACCCCAAAAGTACCTCACCAAGAGGATCAAGGGTCTCAAACATATGTCATATGCTGCCCGGCTGAAGAAACTCCAGCTCTATTCAGTCGCATACCGCCTACTCGGCAATCTATGCCTGACGTACAAGGCCATGTCCAATCTGGAATTAATGGACATGCTCCACCTCAGGAAATCCAAATCCACCAGAGCCACGAGAGCAAGAGATTTGAACCTCAACACAGAAATAAATAGGACGTGCTGGAGGGACAGATTCATAACCAGAGGCTCCCTACACTCTGGAACAGAATCCCAGTCCATGTTAGGCAGAGCCCCTCACTGACTCTCTTTAAGAGAAATCTTGACGAGTGGATGGGAGATCGTAGATTTACCCCGGGGGTCATCTCTGTGTCACTACTAGACAGAGGCATAGTAAACTAAACCCTAAATGGGCATAGTATTCTCATTCCAAGGGGTGGCGAAAGCCACACACACTCTGGCTAGGCTTATAAATGCCCTAGGGCAGATAGCCTAGTATGAACCTAAGAACCTATGACACAGTATCGCCTTGGAGGATTGTACCATTACCCATCCACCCCACACACACAGATTCCTCACACCCCATACACCACTGCTTTGGTTGTTGGCCCATGACATGGCCAGAGTAACACATGGAATACTCTACATGTGTCTGGTACCTGTATGGTTGTGTGGACTACCCTGCCATGTTTGCTTTCCACATGCTATACCTCACGCATATAGCTACACGCCCATACTTAACTTTCATTACATGGCTGGTATACCCGGGTACTACCCGTTCAACTGTGACACATCCTGACAAGTGTTGGCTTGTACCGCTGACTTCCGGATTTTGGCAGCCTGTTATTCTCATTGGTAGGATGCCACCTTTTCCTATGTCCAGTATGGGATATATTCCATACACATATCCAACTGTAGTGGACAACACCTCCCCACAGTCGACAGTAGGGTTGCCTCCTTTTCAATTAGCCAAAGTGGGATATTTTTGGTACAAACATCACATTTTACAGGCCGACACAGAATTCTTGCCTATATAAAAGCTTATTCTTGTAGCAATTTAGTTGCTTATTCTGTTTCTTATAACATTTATGTAATTTAGATACAGAAAAACTGTTTAATGCAACTATTACATAATGTATAGGGAATAATTTTGTCCTATAATCTCAGGATATTTGCCATTTTTACAGGTTTTTGTCAGGACACAACTGCCCAAAGAGGGACTGTCGCTCGCAAAGTGGGACGGGTGGTAATCCTAGTCGACGGTATGGATAATACTGTTCCTTTCAGCCTACGTGTCCTTATTGTTGTAGCTGTTTATATGCTCCTTCTGTTTCATTTACATGCTTATTCTATTTCCTATCACATTTGGTATGTGAAATACGGACATACCTTTTGTATGTGACTATTACATGCCTTGTGGGATATGATTCGGACATACGATCGCTAGATATCTACATTTCTTGTGTATTTTGTTATGGACACATCTGCCCAGCTGTGTACCCTCCCTCACATTATGGGTCAGCTGGTGACCCTCACCATTGGGCTGGACATACCTACTGGCGGCTTGCTAACATATGATGCATTTCACTTCCACTTGGTATGGCTATCTACACTGCATTGGACTACGGCCACACGGTCTTCCATGTCATTTGTTCACGGGATAGAGACCCATTATTCACTACCGTGCATTTGTGTTTGCTTCTTCACTTTGTGTTTGTAGGTACTTTCTTGCATGCTTTGCATACGTTTCAGTATCCACGGACATTGACGTGATTACTATCTTGCAACTTGTTATATGCAAGCATTTTAGGTTGCACATCGACAGCTGCCATTTCCACACCTCCGTGTGGCACTTTGACATGCCCTATGCACTCGCGCTCCTTTTCTGTGCACGTGGCTGTGTCGGCAGTGTGCCTTCATTAATCTGCATTTGGCGCTACTGCGCCCTCTTCATACCGCAAGGACAGCGCAAGCCTAACGCCGGCCTTGCGCCGAGCTTCATGAATCCTGGGGCACATCTTGTTAAAAGAAAAATATTTTACAAAAGAATTTAATGAAAGTCTGAACATGTTGCAGACATTTCCATTTTACTTTTTTGAACTGGAAACTGTTAAGGTATATACTGAAAGTAAGATATAGACAGTTTTGGGATAAATAGAAGTTGGGCAGGAATAACATTTTGGTCAGTAAGCAAGATAAAACAGGGAGGTTTATGAAGAAAATTACAATAAAATTGCAAATAAGATGCAAAGAGAAACGTCCAAAAATACGCAAGATTTTATGAAAATGCATTTTATATATATATATATATATATTTATATATATATATATATATATATATATATATATATATATATATATATATATATATATATATATATATATATATATATATATATATATATATATATATATATATATATATATATATATATATATATACATGTTTGAACTGAGTTGGGAGATAGTAGTAAAACAGAAAATTAAGAATTAAAAATTAATCGAGGACTGGAGGGATTTTTATGAAGATTCAAACAGTGAACGCTACTAGTTAAGGTTAGATATTTTAAAATCAGTATGGAAAAGGAAATGATTGACTAACTATGAAACAGAACAGTCATGGGTTCACGTCTTCTTAGAATGTGAAAGAATAAGAGGTTTTTGGAAATTAATAGAGAAAAATGGCAGAAGCAAATGATAATGGCTATATTTTCTGAATTAAAAATTAAAATAAAGCCAGCTATGATTTTAGTGCTGCTGAGAAGAAACAAAGAAAAGAAAGGAAATAACCTGGGTGCAAGATTAAATATTAATACTTATTTTATGTATATATAAATTAGAGGGCATAGAAATATGCTTTATAAAAATCTATGTGGAATGTGTAGTAACTTGTGAGGAACATGTTGAAGCTGTGCAGAGAAATTTGTATAGAAAAGATGATCCCAATGTCATTTTTAGACAAAAGGGTACTTCTTGACTCTTTCTTCAATAAATGCATGAAACTGACATCATTTACCAACTATAATACAAGAACCACTGAAACTATTTACCTTTTGTTAACTTTAGTGTTGGAAAATAACTTCTTCTGTTTCAATGAGAACATCTATAAACAGAAGAATGAAGTGGCAATCGGTGGTAAGGTGTCACCTGCATTTCCTAACCTGGTTGTGGTTTTATGGGAGCAGAGACATTTGAAACAACATACTTGGTTTAAATATGTGGTATTTTACCACAGGTACATTGACAATCTGATTTTTAGATGGAAGGGAACAAAGGATGACTTTGATCTTTCGACTGACTTCTTGAACAATAGTACCACCTTCCTTAGATTCACTAAAGGTGGCTTCGGCAAAAACATTAATTATCTTAATGTCACTTTAACTTTAGCTTCTGATGTAAGTTGCATACAGAGCCAGATTTTTCGTAAAAATGTTTTTGTAAATCAATACCTGCATAAAAACAGTCTGCATCCATACCAAATGAAAAGGAGTGCGGTAAAGGGTCAACACATTAGATTGAGCAGGTTGACCAGTGATGATGTCTGTTTTGCTCATGAACTAGAAATTCTTTGAGGCTTCTTCCTGTTTAGAGGATATACAATGGATTGGTTGGTTAGATCGAAAAGAAGAAGTTTCATTGCTTAGAGTAGGTTCAGCTAAGCCAGTATTGAGGAAGACAAAACTTACTCCACTACTGGATGATTCAACCATTCATTCAATGAAAGACCATGTTGATTGGTTAATGAAATGCTTTCCACTTCCTATTTCTATCAAAAATATTTTGGTTTCCAGTTGGAAATTTGTGTTAGGCAATCTGGATTTGCCCCAAGTTTTAGATCCTTTTCCTTTATTTACTTACAAAAGAATTAGTAGTGTTTATATTTTGAAAAATCGAGCACACAGGGACAAAAAATTATCAGGAAGGTTTTCATTTACAGATGTAGACAATGTTGGTTTATTTCCATCACATCTGTTGTTACTTTGAATGCCTAAAATATTACTTTCAGTGCCAAAAACAGATATGATTGCAATTCTGTTGGGTACTGTACCTTGCAGTTTGTGATTTGTGTCCGTGTTTCTATATAGGAAAAACTTTGAGAACTTTGAAATGTAGAACTTACAAACACACACTTGCCATTAGGAAACACAATGTCACTAACTCATCAGCAAAACATGCCTTAAACTGTAATAATTTTAAAAAGTTTACGTTTTGTCATTGAGTCTGTTGACATTCATGAGTTAACTGGTGATTACAAGGTATGCTTGAAATGTATTGAATCAAGATGGCAGATCAGCTGCCCAGACAGAATGACATTATTAACATTGGTGTTTTATTTTGGCATCTAATAACTGCATTTATGTTTTAACATGGAATATTTGCAGATTTTTTTTATGACTGGCTGGTTGCAAGAGTGATACAACGTAAACAGGTATTTAAATGTCAGTCAATTCAGCACACACACTTGTTCTGATGATGTCTATTTAATTTTTAGATGAAAGCACTAAACATTGTGTTGATTTCACCGTATTTTTGTGACTGCTTTTTATTATAGATCTTTTTATGATTCGTGAGTAGGTACTGGGATTTATTTCATTTTTTTTTTACTTTATTATTTGCATACTCAAGTGCAAATATGGGTTTTTGATTGGCCATTAGGTTTGAATAATTTATTTTTCTTGATGTGTGATTGGAGAAAATTGTTTGTTTTTATTAGGTGCATGGCTCTTTGAATGTTACATGATTGATCAATTGTTTGCATTTAATATGAAATGGATCATTATTTTACTGATTCTGAAGAAGCTCTATTTACATACAACAAAGAACAAAAACACTCAGTCTTTATAATGGGTCTTTCTTGGTTTGGCTGGTGGAACTTGTTCCTTTAAAAACAACATCATACAGGGCTGTTAATGATGGCTGAAATCTCACTTATCCTTCATGCAGACACCCTCTGTTCTTGTACCTTACCTATTAACTGCTCTCACAGTTGCAGACTGCACACTCACAGGGAGAGGTATGGTTGCTTGATAGTCAGGGGCTGGCACAGACCCTTATCCCTTGTTCTATTAGCTTGCTTTGGTGAGACTGCCCTCACAGTTGAAGACAATGCACATTAGAAGTGAGGGGTATGACTGATTGATAGCTGGGAGCTGACCTAGACCATTGCATGGCTGCTAATGCAGTTTGAAAAACGTTCTTTTTTTGCAAAATGCAGGTACCTTTTTTTCTTTTAGTTTGCTTAGAGACTGCCCTCACAATTGGAGACAATGTACATTAGGAGGGAGAAGTGTGGTTACTTGATAGCCGGGGTCTGACACATTCCTTTATTTGTGGTAAGCACACTGACCCTGGGACATGTCTGGGCATCCCTAACAGTACTAAGCTTAAAATTATACTTGAAATACCACCAAACCAGGCATATCAGACTTCATATAAATGCCATATCTAAAGAATGGATCACCAAGACTACAGCACCCTCTATGTTATATTATAGTGTCAGCATTAGAGCATGAATTCAAATACTTTATGTAGGAAGTTGGAGTTTGCCATAATGGTTAAGAAGTTTACCTTACAAACGAGAGGCACAGGGCTTGATTCTCATTGAGGGAAAATTGGCTAAGCTTAATTAAAACAGTCCACAAGGCAGCTAGACTAGTTATGATCTATGGACTTATGAATCTATGTAGGGATTAGAGCTCACACCATTCTGAGCTTCAAAGATAGATATATACTTCATTATGAGTTAATGACATGTAAGTGTTGATTTTAACTAAAGCTATTGCAATGTACTACAAGTTGGCCACTAGAATGCTGATGCAGAAATACAAGTTGGAGGGTGTAGAAGTAAAGGCAGCAGTGCTAAAAAGAGTCTGGGTTCACCAATCACAAAGGAAAGGGGTCAACATGAGCTGAGTGAGTCAGCATTGGCAAGCAAGTAAAATGTTTGGATGTATACTTAAGGAAAGACTCCATAAGCAAAGAGGTAATACTATTATTCCTCTGGGTCACAGTCCTTTTTCTAGGGTTAAGAACAGCTGGTAGTGTCGTATGTTCCATAATTAGCATAACCTTTCTTCCATGCAAGTCATTTTCCTGGTTAAGGCCATTTTGGTTTCAGGGCACTGAATTTAAAACATACATAGATTCTTTTAATTGCACCTTTAAATATTTGGCCCTTCTAATTCCTGGATTAAGTAGTACTATCATACTCACTTTCAAAAAGCTAGTATCCTGGGACTGAAACTTCTCAAGGTAAACTATAGCTGGATTTGGTTCTTAAGTCACATTAACCAAGAAAAAAAAATCATAGCAAGTTTATTGGTTAATTAATTAGCTGTATGAGTGTTGCCATTTGGTTCTGTTTTAATTGTTATTTTATATAACACTGCATTTTTATATTGATTTTAATCCCATTGAAGGCCTAAACTATGATTCTAGGATTTATTAAAATTTACTTAGGATTTATTTATTAAGATTTATTATAGCTTCTTTAATAAAGTTCTGTTTTGCCATACTGCAGTGTTGTGTAGATTTGCATTTACACCAAGGGTTAAAATGCCACAGTTCTATGGTGCTTTCAAGAATGACAAAAGGTGAAAGCATGGAGTCAAAATAGTGAACATTTTATGAGGGTGGATTCACAAAATTAAAGTGCAAGCTATTAACTTTGGAGTTTTAAATACTGTTCCCAAATTTTGCCATAGTACTTTCTTTAATTTAACCTTTGAGCAAACATCCTAAAATGGTAATACCTTCTTCAAAGGTCAGCTTCATATAAAAACACCAGGTTTTGACATTATAAAATAAAGTTTACATAACTGCAAAGTTCATGGAGGAACTGGGTATTCTGTAACTTGGTATCAGAATACTGAAGGTGGTGATCTTCAAGTTGTTTATGCAAAATTTTAGTGACAATAGGGTTTTATTATCTGATAGACCCACTGTGTATAAATGCTTCATGGCTGGGTTTACAAATAAAATAGATGTCTCTGTACAGCAAGTCTCCAGAAGGAAATACATTTATGTACATGTTCCACATCCAAAAAAAAAAATTTGAAGTTAAACGAATATGTGGTTGTTTTGATTTTAGCAAACTAACAGTAGTTTAGGGTTATAAATATCAGACAATTTAACAGGTACTGAAAATATTTTTATCATCAGAAGTATAAGAAAATGATTATACTTAATGTATAAATGCTAAATGAAGGACTGGCAGTGCCATGTCTCACTGTATCATAACATTGTATTTAACCTGTAGAATATGTAGATTAAATTTCACCTACATTTTAAGTTAAAATATTTGACTATAACATGTGGTTTAATAAATTTAAGAAGTTGTTTTTCTGTCACATTTCTTATAGTCTTATACATTTTGTTCAATTGTCAGATCTTCCATAGTCTCTTAATTTCTTTATTATATCATGCTATTATATAACCTGTGATCTGTTTTTAACATTCTTTGATGTCCTTGTTAATTTTTTTGACCCACTTACTAAAAAAGTCATCAAATGCATTAATAGGAATAAAATAAAATAAAAAGGTTCTAATGTTTTTGTATGACATAAAATAAGCATAACATGGGGAAGCCATCAACGGCTAACAAGCATGGCTTCAGATGTCATTATTTACACATATTAATGAAAAGTATGAACAAAGGTGGATATCTAGTCTATGATCTTTAGCATGGAGGCCAGGAAGCATTGCATGCTACAGTCTAATACATTTTTATTTTTTAATTCTGGAGTCAATATTTCCTAAAAGAGAAGACAACAGAAAATTATGCCTAATCACACAGTCATCTCACTGTGCACATGGATATAAAAGATAGACCCCTGGATTCATGAATCCTCCATGTAAGACTTAATAAGTCTTACTTGGAGGCTGCAGTTGAATGGTATGACATCAGCGTGCCATGAATATGCATGAGGGCACGCTGACCCAACCGTAAGTCCTACATGGACTGTGTAAGAAAGCAGGGGGTGTGTCCGACTGCTGAGCAGTCTAAATGCCCACGCCCCTGCAAGTGAATCCGCTCAAATGTCCCTGCACCCAACAACTCACTGCCTGATATTGTAAACCCCCATCACACATCTAAAACGCATAACCATAAAATGTTTTTTTAAATCCCCAAAATAGCTGCCCGTATTTGTGCGTGTGTGCCCATTGCTTAGCTACAGTCAGCAATTCTCACATGGAAGAGCATAAGAAAGAATGTTTATGCAAATCACATCAAATAGCAATAGCGTAATGGTAGAGCGTTCGCACAAAGAACAGCCATTCACGGTTTGAGTCCCACTACTCCCTTTCGTATTTATTTTTTAAATCAGTATATGGAATAATACCCAACATATATGTTTAAACATAACTAAAAAGCAGTGAAGTGGCCAATGTATCAGTGAATAAAAGGATCCTAATATAAAATTGCCCGCAGTTAAGCAGCGCTTCACCCAGCGCAATATAGTTGCCCCTAGCTAAATAGCGCTTTACCCAGTGCAATGTAGTTGCCCATAGCTAAATCACGCTTTACCCAGCGCAAAATAGTTGTCCAAAGCTAAATAGCACTTTACCCAGTGCAATCGGTTTGCACGGAGGTGCACGCTGCGTCAACTAGCGCACCGTCAGGCAACGTAGAGCAAAGTTGCTTAAACACAGCCATGCCCCCTAACTTGTCTGGACAGTAGTAAAATAAAATGCAATGATATGGTTTGAACCCAGGACACTGTGTACCATAATCAAAGTAATGAACCACTAAGCCATGACAGCTTAGGATAAACATCCACTGTTAACATATATATAGTAATAAATGTTTCATTAACCATTGCTAAGCATGTCTGCAGTCAGCCGAGAATATTCAAAAATGGCCAATCACAGAAAAGTGTGGGAAATGTGGCATAGTTAAGCTGAATAGGTGGGAATACTCGCCATAACTGATTGTAGCTCCCATCTGCAGTTAGAATGTCTGGTGCTGGAGAGGGTACACGCTTTCGAGCGCAATGCTTGGGCATCGGGGAGTCAAGATATTTGGTTTGGCTCCTAGTCCATTGGCATGAGACTCGACTCCTGCAGGGCCAGTTCCAAGGAACTGAGTATAAGGCGGAGGCTTGGAACCGGTTGGCTCATGAACTCACCAGTGCCACAGGCATCCCTCGGACTGATGAGCAGGTCCGTCACCACCATGCAGACCTGAAGAGGTGGAAGCAGGTCCTTTTGAATGAGTGGATCCAGGAGGCCCATCAAATGCGGGATGCCCCACTACTAAGTAGGTAGCCATGGAATGCAGTATGTAAGATAAGCTAATATAGTCTAAATAATGGATAGGTATGTCTCAAAATCCCTTTATTTACTCCACAGCTGCAGGTGCTCGCGCTATGAATCAACAAGCCTATGCAGATGGTGCACCACCAGGCAGGTTAGTTAATATTCTGCATGTATTGTTACATGATATATGTGAGTGAGAATGAGAAAAGTGTTTAAGCCCAATATTACAGCAATAAAATGTCCTGATTAAATCCTCTACATGTACTGTTATATAACAAACGCCAGTGAGCCAGAAATTGAGTGTAATAACCCACGAATCAAGCTAAAATAATTCTGGAATACTATCCCTGCATGTATTGTCATAACATATAAGTGAGCAGGCCTGAAAAAGAGTGTTGTAACCTATCAAGAAAGGTATAATATGTACTGAATATGTCTTCCATATGCACTGTAATAACAAGTAAAGGAGAGAGCCTGTAGAAAAGAGTGTTCAATGTAATTAATAAAGGTATAAAACTTGGAGTGTGTCTGTGTCACTTACTTTGAAATGTTGTTGTACCCTTGCAATAATAAATAGTACTGTTGTATTAGGTGCTGTCAACCCACAGTTGTGCAGTCCCATAGGAAGTGGATGAAGGAAGTGGCAGTAGCTGTGAAGTATAAAACATTCATTCCCTGAATAAATCATCTGCATGTACTGTTACATATCATAAGTCAGTTAGGCAGGAATAGAGTGTAGTAACCCATGAATAAAGCAAAAACATGTCTGGAATACTATCTCTGCATGCAATGTCATAGATAAAACGTGAGTGAGCCTGTAAAACAGTCTTGTAACCTATCAATAAAGGTATAACATTTCCTAAATAGGTCTACTGTATGCAGTGTAATGTCAAATACAGGAGAGAGACTGTAGAAAAGAGTTTTAATGTAAATAAGAAAGGTATAATACTTGCAGTGTGTATGTGCCAGTTACTCAGAAATGTTGTACCCTTGCAGTGAAGAAATGTTACTCTGTCGTAGTAAGTGCTGACAACCCCCAGTAGTGCAGTCCCATATAAAGTGGATGAAGGAAGTGCCAGTAGCTGTGAAGTATGCAACAGTCCTAAACAGTTGTGAAATGGCTGACAAGCATAGGTAAATCTGGCACACAAGTAGCCTGTCAAGGTGTTCCCCAGAAATGTCAGTGTGTTACCTGAAAAGTAGGGTTGTGTAGAAAACAAGTAAAAAAGCCATGTGAACACATCCAGATGTGCAGATACATAAACAATTCAATGTAATACAAGTATGTAGTAGTAACATCTGCATCCTGGACAGTTACCATGTCAGATATAGGCCAGGTATATCATGAAGTAGCAAAACCCATAACGCAATCAAATGCATGTTGCCTAGTGTAAGAATGCATGTAGGGGATATACAACCGCAGTCAATAGGAATGCAGTGTACAGATAAAGTACTGATAAGATGTTAATGGAGGTTTCTTTTTACACCCTACTCCATGTGCATAAACAATGCAATTCCACACCTCAATGGGTATGTCTAATCTCATAACATTTGTTGGGACATATGTCCTATCGTTATATAAAATCTGCACTTACTTTGATGCATGTCCCCTGTTAAAACACCACAATCTTGGTGGCCTGTTGCCACCAATCATCCCTGCATGCTGTTGGAATGCCCACTGTTGTTCAATACATGCATGTGTTATGCTTGCTGTTCAACTGTTGTAACCCTGGTGTGTTGGGTTAATGGGAATATTAATGCATGCTGTTACAACTAACTTGGAATGCTGTTGTCTATGTTGTAATTAAACACACCTAATCACAGAACGTATGGGAAGGCTGGTCCCAGCGGACCCACCTGTCCCACCTCAGCTGGCAGTTGCACCTGGCACCAGCAGGTCTAGTGCCCAGCCCGGGCCATCCTCCTCCGTAGGTCCTGTGTCAACTTCGGGTGGAAGTACTGCAGGGGATGAGGCTCATCCCCCCCTGCAAGCATGGGTGGAGAAGGGCCTCCTGTCACCCCCCGAAGGGTCCTGGTTGTGGTGCGTAGGGAGATCCAGTGTTTAGTCACTGATCCCCTATGCCAGCTCGAGGCGAGAGTGGCACGACTCATGGGTGAGCCTGCCCCTCCTATGCAGCCCCCAGCACAGTGACCCTCAGGTCTATCAAGGTCCAATGGTGACTGCCCATGGGTGGGGATTTCAGTCCCACTGTTACCATCTGTGGGCTCATGGGCTTGCAATTTCCAAACATCCGTCCCCGTCAATTGTGTTCGCCCAACCCATGTGTCATACTCCGCCCCTGTATGCATCTTGTTTTCCTTGTCTGTTTACCTATCCAACCTACCTCCCCAAATATACCTACTTCCTCTACCTCACTTTCCACTCTCCCCTGAAAAAAAAACAAAAAAAACCCAAAAAGGGCAATCTGTACCCGAAAAAAAAATTACGCCCCATACATAGCTTTGCATTTCGCACACATGTCCACTGGACATGTACATTGATAATTCTAATTGGCAGTACAGCAAACTATGTTGTCCTCACCCCTCTCTCAGGGGTGGAAGGTTTCAAATTTCACTCCAAATTTTCAACATATGCACAGCTGTTGCTGGTAAAGAAATGGGCAGCTATGGACCTTCCCTACACCCGTCCTGCACATCCCAAGCTTGTTTTCCTACTGTCTTTCCCTCTCTGTGCCCCCTTTTTCACCACTTTCCAATCTCCCTATTTTCTTTTCTTTCAAAGAAATTAGCGCAGGGGTAGTGGGGGTAAGCACTTTTAAGCAGTAATAAGTGGGATTAAGTGAGTGTGTGCATGTGTGCGCTTAGCTAAGCATCGCTAAGCGTCACGCAAACCCACGCAAAACCGCTTACTACTGCTTAAAAGTGCCTTAGTCACTTTATGGCAGGGCCCTTGTTCTGCTGAGCAGCAAAATAAAAAACCTTTGCCAGACTCGAACCTCAGACCATTGACACAACAGACTACATGAATTACCAATAAGCCACAGCAGATATACAAATAACTTGGTTCTGAAATAAATATATCATGCATTACAAATGAGGGAATGTAAATGGAAATTAGGAATGGTATAACACAAACCCTTTTCTGTGGGTCTTTACCAGCAGTGGTTGTGGAATTGCATGACATGTCCGTGAAAGGAGAACCAGCCAACCTAGCAGGGAATAATGTAACAGTAGCACCTTACAAACATCACACAGTATCAGACCAGGATAAATACTGGCCACAGGAATACAGTGCAATAACCACATTTGTATGGCAGTTAATTGTGTAAGTAAGAAAAAAGTACATACTCCCATGTATCCTGTGTTAGCATTTGGAGGGGTGCGTACATGTCTACACTGAGATGTGTGTACTGGAAGCAGCAACATGCAGGTATGAGTACAACATGCATATAACTGGCTACAACCCTAGCATCAGATAAGAGACATATACCAACCTTCAGACTGACACAACGGTGTCCAGAGCAAACAAGAATGGGCCCCACCTTTGAAATCTGAAAGGGCTAAGCCTACCTAACCTAGCATTTTATAGCAGTGGGCTGCAATCACAGTGAGTAATGCAATCACCAAACAGCAGGCTGCATGCAATTACTGAATGGTGGGCAGCAATTGGTGCAGAGGCTGTCACATGCACAAGTGCAGATACCTAGAAAAGCAGGCTGTACCTGCAGTCCACACATGCAATTACATCACTGCAGGTGTTGTGAGATAGAGAGTGAGAGAGAGGCACGGACACAGACTGAGACAGAGACAGAAGAGAGGGAGAAACAGAGACCGAAGGTTAAATAAAGGGCAAAACCCCAAAACAAACCACCAATAAAAAAAAAATACAAAACCGTAACACACGGAGCTGGGAAATACAAAGGTAAGGTATGTAACTCAAATGTATGTGTTGGCATGTTGTAGATGTTCCCGAAGAGTACTCTACACACTGCAAATCATCCATGTGTGGCAGCAGTACGTATCTATCTGTATCTGCACATGTGCATAGGGCAAGGGACATACTGCAACTGTTAGGGAAGGGTGGACAGCTATCTGTCAGTAAGGGTTGATATGTGCATATATCCATGTAGGTCGTAGTGTGTGGCCTAGAAGACAGCATGCAGTGCGCAGGAGTGGCCTTACGTCAACTGGTGCCCAAGGCAAAAGGGCCCCATGGCGCCCCCTATTACACTTCCTGGTGCCCCCATCCTTGTGTCCACATAAATAGTGGAAAAGCACCCCTGCTAGAGTGGCGCCCTAGGTGGCTGCCCAGTACGCCTATGCCTAAGGCCAGCTATAGTAGTGTTGATATATGTCATGTGGTGGTTAAATGCTGTGGGACAGATTTGTCAGATCTGATGTGTTACAGACAGTGAGGCCTGCTAATGCTACAAGGGCTGAGGACACCCACATTCACTCTGCACAACACTGTGCAATGTAATCACATACCTGTACATCCCACAACTGTCACACAAGTGATATCCCCACCATGAAAGGTGAACTGTACATGTGCCTATATATACATCCATGTGTACAGCAATGGATGTGTATATGTATGTGTATAGATATGCATATATATAATATATATATATATATATATATATATATATATATATATATATATATATATATATATATACACATATAGAGTGAGAGAGAGAGAGAGACAGAGAGACACGGTGTCATATGTACCACAACAGGTGTGTGATGAACAAGGCATGGACTGTAGACAAGTGTTGATACTGCAGTGCCATTCCACCTTCCCAAAACAGTGTACCCATTAACTACCACATAGGCAGAGATCTACCTAACAGTGAAGGTGTGATAAGGGAGCATGGGACACAGGCGGACAGTAGCCTCCACTTTGATGAAGACAGTGCCACACTACACCTGTAATCTGTCTGTGTGGTATGTGTCATGACAACAGGTGTGTCATCTATGGAAGTATACAGTAGAGTTCCCCTCTACTCATCACAATGCCTTGTGTGGTATGTACTTCACATGACAACTGCACCAGGTGAACAGGCCACAGACAGACCTCCCAAAGGGTAATACTGTCCGCAAACAGATGCCCTATGCAGACTGACTCACAAAACCACAACTACACTGTATTGCATACTGGCCACACAGAGGTTACCTCTGCCGGACATACAGAGGTATATCACACCCATAGCTGGGTGACAACCACCATGGCAACATATCACAATCCCTCGGAGATACACGCTCTAGGGCCCTAAACCTTGTCAGCTCACTAAACAGCACATGCTGGAGGGATAGGTTCCCATCTCAGACATATGCCATACACCAGAATAGACCACATAGCAATAGCAAACAAGGCTCCTCCTTAGCAGTTATTATAAATACCCCTGATGATTGTGTGGGAGATTGTTAATGCACCCCAGGAAACACCTTTGTGATTCAGTTTGGCAGGGGCAAGTGAAATCAAAGTACATGTGTGTCAAGGGCCAGGGTAGCATATGGCTAGGCTGCCGTAGGCCCTAGGGCCAATAGCATATTACCTACCTATGACACTATGCACTCACACATGTACTTAATGCAATAGCTGCTATGTGAGGTTGAATAAGTGTAACGCTGAATGTGTGCAAAGTCTGTAAATGTGTGATAGCTTAGTGTGATGTTGTATCTGACATGGTAGTGCCTATCCTAGCTGTGAGGACAGCAACTGATGTGTAATGTACTGTTAGGCAGACATAGTAGTACGGCATATGATGTGACATAGTTCTCCATTGACGTATGTGGTGTCTCATTGTAGGCTAAAGCAATACATGTATGCTTAGTGAGTGGTACTGCTGGTGAATCCATCACCAATACGAACTGTAGTACTACCTGAAGCTGTAGGGCTAAACAGCACAGTATGGTGTCCGTTCACATTGCTTGCAAACACTGTCATGTGTGTTTCCTGTAGTCTGCACAGAGGACAGACTGCAGGCATAAGGGTGTGTAAGTAGTGGCACACAGCACCGTATGGTACACAGGTAATGTTCATCTGTGTTGGCATACAGTGGTGCGTTGTATGTTTGCCTGATGTGTGTGTGATTATGCCTGTACAATGGCTGCAATCATATGTGTGTTACAGGGTTAACGTGTGTATCCAGCAACATATATAGTCTGTTACAGCAGTATGCCACTTATAGTAACAACTGGACACATCTGTTAGGCAGGGCTATAGCATCAATGACTAGGGTGTTTGATTGGTACTACTGTACCTGTACTTTACATCCATTGCAATGGATGACATCTCTGTTCGTGTATTGGTGTGATATACACCCCTGTCTTGAGGTTGTGCAATGTGTCACAAACAGTGTGTCAGGTACTGTTATATAGTGGTGTGGTATATAGAGTCTGCCAGGCAATGTTAGTTAGTTGTGGCCTGAAAACCAATAAGTGTTATTGAACGTGTGTAACCTCTGACAGACAATAGGACGGTATATATGTCATTAAAATGATATCTGTGGGTAAAGGTGTAAAGTGTGCCACAGGACACACTCACACATATTGTTCATATCTTTTTCAGCCAGATGGCCCACCAACGCAACCCAGCTTACACAGCGGATGAGGAAGAGGTGATAGTCAACAGCGTTGCTCTTCTCCAGAAGCAGCCAGCACCAGCAGGAGTGGACTGCACTGTGGCAGGAACTTGTTAGTCCGGTAAATGACATAGGCATGCATAACCAGACATATGAGCAGGTACGCCATCACTGCAGTGATTTAATTAGAAAAGTCCAGCAGCGTGCGTCTGATATCCAAAGACAGCAGCTTGCCACAGGTGGTGGGGTGGCCATTCATCCCCCCCTCACCAGAGTGGAGAAGCTGCTCCTAAGCATGGTGGCTCCTGGACAACAGCTACAGCAACCTCTGATGTGTTGTAATGGAGGCCGGAGCCACCCAGCACATCCACCTGGAGCAAGTAGGTAATATGCCCTATCTGTAGACTACAGTTAACTGTATTGTTAGATTATGTGTACGTGAGATTTGTACTGTGTGTTTAGCAGTTCCGCTGCCTACTGTTGTGCAATACGGATAGTTTGTATAATATCCCTACACCTGTGACTGTTGACTGTTGTTGTACTGCAGTTTAGCATACCCACTGTAGCAATGCCACAGTTGTGGCCACTGATGAATCCTCTCATATCCTCGTAGGTCCCTCTAGTGTGACGGCAGGGCAGCCGATCCATGCTGGTGAGTGTGTTATACCTGCAATGTTGGTAATGAAATATGCATGTCATAGGTGAGGTGTAGGCCATGTACACGTAACACACCTATGCATAATGCATGCTGTGCATGTTTGCTGTGAGACATTGCACAGCTCAGTAATGTCAGTAGCTGCCTCAATGACATGCAATACACAGAGCGTGACACACAGTTGTGGCAACCCAGTACTGCACATTGGATATGCATAGTTGCAACACCTGTACACAACATAAGACATTTATCACATACAGTACACAAAGTCATGCCACATATGGCATAACCACACACCCGCTGTAAGGTCACACGTCAGTATCCCACATCATCCACACACACATGATGTACCTCAGGGGTAGAGGCCTATCCTGGGGCTGTGAAACACTCTTCAACACGTAACAGTCATGTCAGGCAATGCTCCCTACTAGGCACCTCATACACCCATGTACAAAGTGGCTGTGTAATAGTGAACATATCCACGGCACTGCAGTTCAGGTATAGCATGCTAGGCGGTGGTCTGTCACACAGTAGTAGCGGTGAGTGACCACAAGATGCATGATGATGATGATGGCACATGATACTACACCCCATCCAGTTACGGTGCCCACAGTACTACACATAGCAGTTTTTGCTGTGCACCTCATTGTTCTGTGTGTGCAAACATATGCACCTATACACACTATGCATAGCATGTTGTGTGTGTGCTTACATATGCTAGTATACACATTTTGCACAACAGTCGCCATCTGTACAAAGTCACATATATGTTCTGGAATGCTATTGGGTGTATAGGTCACATGATACACATTGGGTATGTGTGGTGTTTAATGTTGCAGTTGTGTAGCATGCCATGTCATGGCTTGCAACAACATATCTGCAATATGTCCCACACGCACCATAACCACTGTACAATGTCCATGTTGTGCATTGGGACTCCTTCACGTCTACATGCACCACTCATCCCATGTTTGTACATTGCATGCATTTGCTACACCTGTGCCCACTATTATGTGATATGGACAAAGACACTGTCATCAGACATGACAATCTATATGTCACACAGATAACACATGCAGCCATGGTATGTATACCATTGAGTGCTGGTGCACATGACATTGCAGAGCAGATAATACTTGCACAGAAATGTTGTCTCTATGTACACATTGTGTTCCAGGGTGTAGCCAATCACTGAACAACTACACACATGCATCAAAGCCATGTATAATGTCATTAGATACAGCTGGCTACACCTGCACTGCATGGTGTTGAGCAACACATGGTCTGTCTGCTGACACGTGTGTGGTGACTGTTTGCCTTGTGATACTGTCACCCACCATCACCCACTATTGTGTATGTGTTGGATTGCTGGTGTGTGTGTGTGTGTGTGTGTGTGTGTGTGTGTGTGTGTGTGTGTGTGTGTGTGTGTGTGTGTGTGTGTGTATGTATGTGCTGTGGTGAGCAGTGTATTTCTGTGCATGTGTGCATGTATTCATGTGTGCATGTATTCATGTGTGCATGTGTGCATGTGTGCTAACATCATGTATAGATTGTAAAGTGCGTTTGCTGTCTTCCTTCCACAGGTGCTTTGTTAGGCATGGCTGAATGCAGCAGGGAACCTGATGTCACCGCCACTAATAGTGGAGATGATGAGACATGTATCGTGGCACAGGAAGGTCTGACAGGGTCTGTTGTTGGTCCACCAATCGACAGTACACAGCGGTCAACCCCATCTATGCATACACTCATACTGCCAATACATCCCTCGTCACCAATGGCCGTACCTGAGGGACAGCATACAGTTGGCATTGACCAGGAGTGTGTGGTACCTATGGCATGTGCATCCCCTCACAGCAGCCATAGCCGGATTACCGGAACGGTACCAAATAGGAGGATGTCTAGGGGTTCTCAGGGGAGCACCACTGGTTATATTGCCCCTGGCAGACGTGCCCCCGAGGTATTACAACCTCCAGTATGTTCTGGGCTGTAATGCAGGCACAGGCACGTATGGAACGGTACACCAAACAGGGACTAAGGGCGCAGAGGGCCCATTACACTGCTATCAATGACAGCATCCATGACCTTGCCGGTGCCATCTGGAATTACACCGAGGTCTTTGATAGCCATTGGAGGGAGACATTAGATGTCCTCCATAATGTGTTAGCCATGAGCCAGGACCGTGCAGGAAAGATGAGAAGCTGACGCAGATGCACGCCAGCAACAGCATCAGCTGGCAGTCATCGCAGATGGATCACAGATCACAGCCTCTCCCGTAGTGGCAGTACCAACCCCAGCAATGCTGGGGCTGGCCTGTCCATTGACCGTCCTACTAGACCACGTGCACGTGGTGCTGGCCAGTCCCAGCAGTGACATAGGTCTAGTCATCATACCTCTGCCTCTGATGATAGCACCCAGTCAGGGTTGGTACCCGATACTGCCCGTAGCACACCTGCTAGGCACAGGTACGGTGTCCGTGGCCGGAGACAGTGATCTGTACAGCCTAGCACGTACAGTCTGTGGCTGTCCCACAACCACCCATATATGGCAGCCACATGGAGTTGTGTGCTTGCAGACACACACACATTTATCATACAACTAGGGCTCACACATACACACACACATTACATCAACACTGGCCCATGCAGTACTGTTATCCCTCACACAAACACACACACACACACACACACAGACATGCCGATTGGATGGGTCAATGTCGGGCTCTGGCAAACCTACAACACACCCTGTGCATATGATGCCACCTGTACCACCTCCTGTCATCTGTCACATTGATGCAGGAATAGGCTAACATGGTTCTGATGCACAGGGTGACATTATAGCAGTGTAGCAATAGTAGCAAGCTGCCAACAGGAAGGTGTACTGATATCCTTGTAGGTATATCTGAGCAGGCATTATGCATCACAGCTCTGATAGTCATTGTAGCATTGTTTACACCAGTGTTAGGCCTGAGTATGTATTGTCCACCCATGTGCCACTTGGCTGAAGTGTACAGTGTTGCCAGCATGTGTTAGTGAGTGGACAGTACGTGTGTGATGTGTGCATTACAAAATATTGGGTGTACATCTGTGAACATGGTGTGTGTGCACTGTCTGCATGTACGTGCATAGTGGGCACGTGGGATGTGCGACATACCCTGTTCTACACATTGTTAACATCTCATGGTATCTTTCAATGGCCAGTATGCATTCTACTACAAATATGTACTAACATGGGTACACATGTGTATGACATGGGTTGGCACTATGCTGTGGGTGATACCGTTGATATCTGTCAATGATCTGCAGTCTGGCAGTATACACCACCTCAACAGCATGACTATAACCAATCATTAGATGATGTCCTGACAAATGACTCACAGTTGTAGGGAACTCAGTAACAGTTGGATCCTTCCAGTACTATACTATAACAGTAACCAGTGGTATTGACCGCCACACGTGACTGGGACCACACCTGTGTGGCATAAAGCCCTCTTCGGTACATGCAAACATACTAGGGATATGTCCATCCACATCTGGAAATGCATGCATTGGCCTACACTGCATTCCCTGGATGGGATGCATATCCTACACAAGGGTATCTTACAGATACCTGTTGTCCAATGCATGCTGTATAGCAGTACGCTGTCTATGGCATAGTCATCCAAATTTACTATACATACTATCCCAACAGTACCACATAGGCGGTAGCCCTGAACATGTATGTTGGGTACCAATGTGTTCAGACAAACACGTGTTATGTCATCTGTCCCTTGGTATCCACATATCCATAGGTATTGCGGGGTCCCTTGGTGTTTCACATAAGACATTAGGGGCCTGCATGCATATCCACAGGGCTGGTGTACACCTATCATGACTGTCCATTATTGCCAGTCGTTGTGTACGAACATGTCTGATATACCCCAGAAATTACCCTCACTCACAGTACTCTATAGTATGTGTCATGGGTGTGTGTGGCAGGGATGTCCTTGGCCACGGATCACTACATTGGCCGGTCTTGATGCAGACATACATATGTGGCCTATAATCTGAGAAGCAGCGGCACAATCTGTCGAAGGTTACAAATGTATTCATGTAGCATGCAGGCTTCACACCTATGTACTGATTGAGGTCACATGTACACAAATCTATTTGACATGCAGATACCCGATGTGTGCAATGCACATACTGTTTGAAACATATGTCATACCATAGTAAAAGCAAAACCCACACTGCATTGACCACCTGCGGCACACACACACACACACACACACACACTCAGCGTTTGCAGGACTCAAACCCCTACCCAACTATGTTATGATACTAGAGAGATATGCATTAACACGGCACGCTATATGCATTACTAGGTAGTTTCTGTTCTCCTTGAATAATTGTAGGATGCTGACATCATCAAACTTTTCGAAGAGGGATGTACCTCTTTTAAAATGTGTTTTCAGTGTATCCAAAAAGGCTACTCCTCTCAAAGGAAATCACACACACACCCCCACACACACACTTGGCATTTGTAGGACTCATACCCCTACCTAACTAGGTAATGACGCTAGTGAAATACGCATTAACACGACATGCTATTTGCTTTACTGTAAGCATTATTTTCCAAAGCTCTATTTGTAGGATGCTGACATCATCACATTTGGCAAAGAGGTATTCACCACTCCTAATGTATTTCCACAGTCTCCAAAAAGGCCACTCCTCTCAAAGGCAGTCTCACACACACACACACACACACACACACACACACACACACACACAAATTCAGCATTCGCAGAATTCTAACCCCTACCTTACTGTGTTATGACACTAGTGAGATATGCATTAACACGACACACTATTTGCTTTATTGGGAGCATTCTTTTCCAAAGCTCTATTTGTAGGATGCTGACATCATCACACTTGGCAAAGAGGTATTCACCACTTTCCACAGTCTCCAAAAAGGCCACTCTTCTCAAAGGCAGCCTCACACACACACATTCAGCATTTGCAGGATTCTAACCCCTACCTTACTGTGTTATGACACTAGTGAGATACGCATTAACATGACAAGCAGTTTGCTTTACTAGAAGCATTCTTTTCCAAAGCTCTATTTGTAGGATGCTGACATCATCACACTTGTCAAAGAGGTATTCACCACTCCTAATGTATTTCCACAGTCTCCAAAAAAGCCACTCCTCTTAAAGGCAGTCTCACACACATTCAGCATGTGCAGGATTCAAAACCCCTACCTAACTATGTTATGATACTGGAGAGATACGCATTAACATGGCACGCTAGATGCATTACTGGGTGGTTTCTGTTCTCCTTGAATATTTGTATATGCTGACATCATCAGACTTTCCGAAGAGGGATGTACCTCTTTTAAAATGTGTTTTCACAGTCTCCAAAAAGGCTACTTCTCTCAAATAAAATCACACACATACACCCCCCCATACACACACACATTTGGCATTTGCAGGACTCAAACCCCTACCTGACTATGTTATGACACTAGTGAAATATGCATTAACACAATGCGCTATTTGCTTTACTGGGAGCATTCATTTGCAAAGCTCTATTTGTAGGATGCTGACATCATCACACTTGGCAAAGAGGTATTCACCACTCCTAATGTGTTTCCACAGTCTCCAAAAAGGCCACTCCTCTCAAAGCCAATCTCACACACACATACACAGACACACTCAGCAATTGCAGGATTCAAACACCTACCTATGTTATGATACTAGTGAGATACGCATAAACACAATGCGCTATATGCTTTACTGGGTGGTTTCTATTCATATGCTATATTTGTAGGTTGCTGACATCATATGTGTGTGCACTTAGTGTTATGCAATCCCAGGAATGAACCTTGTGGGTCAGCAGGTGTGAACATCTTGAACAGGAATACACAATTCATACCTGGTATGATCTATCTGTGGACATATTACCATTTCTTCATATGACAATACATATTCATGCACAGATTGTAGGTTTTGTGGATACCACATGTGTCTGTGATGTTGGTAAAGGGCTATTCAAAGTCTATGTGGGGCCTGTGATGCTCCTGTCAGTGATGTGTGTCCTGGGTGGCTGCCTTGCAAGATATCTAGCAGGTTTGGGGAACATGATGTGCTCATTAACATACCACAGACGTTTGGGTTGTGTGTTTGTCAGTTTACAATATCTCTGTTCCTGACTGCAATCATGATGGACTCCATGGACTAGAATTTCGGACTTTGTAGGCTTATAGGAATATAGTTCCCATGGTATGTTGTGCACCAACACTTGAATGTGTTACAGCAATATGTGGCACACCCCACAACGGTGTAAGATCCTGTAGAGAGTGTGAGGCTCAACAGACTGTTTGGGTGCAGTGTCTGTTTGTGCTGTTGTTCACTTATGACACATATGGGGAAACAATGTTATCCACGTGATGGGATTCATTTGGCATTGGGAGGACCAGTTTACACATTCTACATGTGATATCTCCTGGTATGATGTTAGGGCCTTTTGTCACTGGGAGGTGGGTATGTATGTATGGGCCTGTCTGACAGGATGTTGACATTGTCAGTCAGGTACAGTTGACCCTGACTCAGGACATATATGACTGTACATTGATATTTCTGACATAGCTGAAGGAGGTGTAATGTTTCTGTCTGCACTCCTTTGCAGATTATCTTTCCACAGCAACAACAAACCTGAACACTAAAACCTTGTTATACTCTTTTACACACTTGACACACTATTGATCATTTGTGATCAGTCGACAGTGTATGTCATCATCATATCCTCGAATGTCCAAAGGTCGGTTTTGTGTGTACACTCCAGTCCAGCTGGTGCATATTGGAATTCTGATGCATTGTTACAACTGCCTTATTTACACAGGTAACACTGTCCTCCTACCAACAAATCCAGATATCTGTGAGAGGTGCAACTGTATAGACAGACAGGAGGCTCAGCTCTCCCAAGCCATGACTGGCACAGTCTATCGGGTGGTGAAGGTAACCACACACACCACAAATACAGTCACACATGCACCTATGACAACAGCAAACTGTATACATTGACACACAATGACATACTTGGAGCATCTAAATATACTCTGCCTAAGCAGCTGAGACATCCAAAGCAGACACACAAACAACTGCTAACACACAACCATACACACATATCATCACATAGTTTACAAAGTCATTGTGCCGCACAGTCACTGCCCTTAGGCCTACACAACACACCTCATATACTTGTATTAGGTGAGTGTAATTGTCCATCACACTGACATCCCACTCACCAGGCTGAACAAGGAGAAGGTCACTTTGTGCTGTCTGTCAGGTGCCAGGATATGCCACATGACACATGCACTGTTGTCAGTCCACTGCAAGTACAAATATGGCTCCATCATTGACCATTCTGGTGTGTAAACCCTCAGACGTTCCTCCCTGGACTACATGATGAGACATAGAGGGGCTCTCTGATCATGTAGCCCAGGACAGTATGACCCTGACCTTGTGGAGCATCTTACCCTCACCAAGTACTATGTCACAGTATACAGGTGACATGATCACTTTTAACAGTTGCCTAACATATTGTTGTCATTCACAGGGGATCCAGTGTCTGTCAGCCTGGGATTACATGCTCAACATGCCATGTACATTCGCTATGGACGCCATGCACCTGTCACCCCTAGGCTTTCACAGACTGCCTTAGGCTCTTGACACACACATAGTGGCTGTTTAAAGCGAGGGTCAGAAGACATAACCACAGCCATAGACGTTACAGGGTACAGGAAACGGAGAGTGATGGTGCTCAACAACTGATGTCTAACCCTCAGAATGCATGCACTCAGGACTCACATCAGTATGGAATCTGTCGATATATGTGCAGTAACAAACAACTGGTTCAGGCTCACAAAAGCACAGCAGCACTAACAGGTTTTACGTCATACCATGGTTTTCAGACACAAGACTCGGACCGGACAACAACAATAGGGGGGGAATCCATATACATCATTCATACACACACCTCCAGGTTGGTAGCAGTACACAAAGCATTGGGGAACATACATGTGCAACTGAGAGTGGGCAAAAACTGCATTTCAGTTTGTAGACTGTTACAGACCACACTCCCAAACATGGGCACAACAGTCGTTATTCCTGGAAATACTGGGGAATGTGAAGGTCTCACCAAACACCATTATATTGTGTGACTTCAAATACACAAACATTGACTGGGTATACTACTCAAGCAGTGACACCCTCGCACAACAGTTGCTAAGATTGTTACACTCAAATGCTAGGGCAGACCTGGTCACCACACCCACAGTGGGTTAAACATGTGGGAGCTGATCATCACCCACATGGGGACTCTATATTCCACAACAGAGGTATACCTCTTTGTTAACCTAATTGTTAAGGTCGGAACATACATTTATCTCACTAGACATACATATCCCATACACACACACACATCCTATGTGATCTCAGTGACATACTTCTCATGAGCAAATGTCACACTTGTACAAACTGAGGTGGTTATCCCTCAATGACCCTTGGACAGTGTTAATTATGGCTCAGACAACTTTATACTTTACAAGCACATTCTATGGACAACTACTGGAATTCATGGATCATGCTATCCCAGAAAACTACAAGACTCACTCCTCCAAAGGCAGGGGACCTGTCTACTGGACCACGGCCATTACTGAGCTATACAGGAACAGGACTAGGCTACTATATTATAGAGCATAATCACAATCAGGAAGGCATCTCTGATCAGTACTATGGTATAGCTACGATCACTTATTGATTCCTCTAAGGCCCACTTCTAACGGACACTTGCAACAGACACTATGGACAATCACAAGGCCTTATTTAGTTATGTCAGGGACCTGGGTGGGAACTCACAGATATGCTGTGAGTTACTGCATAACTACAAATTATACAGTGAACCTACTGACATTGCGAATATCCTGGACAACAGGTTCAGTGGGAATGTTTCCCCACCATACCCCCTGCAGTGCACATGTCCATCACAACAGGGTGTAGCCTCCCTGACATCACAGATGAACATGTGTGTGCTGCCCTCTCCATAGCAGACAACATAGCATCAGTGGGACCAGATAGTGTCCCAGACTGTGGCATATACGAGATTCACGACAAACTTCACACTCACATTATGTCACTGTTCAATATCACAGTTACTACAGGATGTGTACCCATGGAATGGCATACAGCTATGGTGTACATGCTCCACAGTGCTGGTGCCACAAGAGACCCTGGACATTATCACAATATATGCCTAACTATCCTGGTCTGCTATGCTATGGAGTGTATCATCATAGAACACATACACATACACATTGTGAACCTACAGACACTGGATCCTACACAATTTGGTGTTGTTGTGGGCATATCTTGCCTCTTGCAGATGTTTGATGTCTTTAAACAGTTACCAGGTCCATAGATGTACACAGGGTTGTCCACACAGCCAACCTGGAGCTCGCACACCACTTCTACACAATACCCCACTTGGCCTTTACACATTAGATCACTGGATTCAATATCTACACATATGTCACAAGATGGATTGCTAACTGGATCATGGATAGCACACACATGGTCAGTATTGCAGGTGCCATGTCTGACTATACACCAGTTACACGTGGCATCCCACAGGGCTCAGTCCTGGGACCTCACTTGTTCTGTATATATTTCTGATGCATACTGGCTAACACAGGAGGAATATGGATGACCATGTTTGCAGATGACTGCAAACTGTGTGCCATAATCGACTCCACAGCTTGCACAAGCATCCTCAGAAAGGGTCTCACAGAGATGGATGACTAGTGCCAGAGCCATGGCCTACAGCTACCATTACTTTAGATGCATAGTCATCACCTTTGGTAGTAACATCGTGCACACACATTACCACATAGGTGATGATACATCACGTACAGTGTGTGATTTGTGATTTGGGGACATAAATACTTAGTACTCTTGCCTTTGACAGTCACGTTGCCAATGTTGTTGAACACACCTTCTATTTAGGCAACCTTATCCCATACAGTTTTACATCCAGATCAGGTGGGGTCATTGTGACCCTGTAGTCATCAGGCACATGCTTGGATACAATGGCCCATTTCGGATGTACCTTACCCAACACCTGCAGCAACTGGAATGTACACAGATTTACATAACCAAGTGGATCTAGGGACTCACACAGATGGTATGCATAGTTTGGCTATGGTCACCCCAGCTCTCCTCAGTTGCTTACTGCCTACTTGATGGACAGCATTGATGGACAGGCTCCCCATGAGGATATCGAAGTCCCTTATAGCTACATGCTCCAGGGACAGGTACGTGAGCAATGATGTTAATAGAACATGCTGGAGGGACATATTACCATCACAGAGGGTCCACTCACTCGGGAATGTGATCACAGTCCCACATATGCACAGACCCACGCTGACCACCTACAGGTGACATCTTCACAGGTGGACGGGTGATCGTATGTTTAGCCCTGGGATATGTTATGGGTCCTTGCTAGACAGAGGCAGAATGAAATGAACATATGTGAGATATCTTGTGTGACCTGCTATTAACAGGCACAGTCTACTGATCTAGCATGATTGCAGAATACAAACTCACTGTGGCTAGGCTTCTACATACCCTAGGGCAGATAGCCTAGTGTCAACCTCTGAACCTATGCTAATGTTCGGGATGCACATTGTTCAGTGATGGTACTGATTGCAGGTTTGGTTTCTTCTTTGCTTTACCACTTCCTATGAACAACCTAGGTTTCTGCATAACATATTTGATCTTGACAGGATTTCACTATATTATATTGTGTCTGTTGTCATATCACTGTGTGCACATGGTGGATTGGTGAATAGTGCGAGGTTCCTGGGTTGACACTTGGAACTGAGGGATATGTGTGGCCCACTGCTGTACTCAAACTTGCCCTAAGTGTGTGCGCATGCCCAGTTCAGACTTTCAGTGTTTTGTTGCCTGACATTTGTCTCAGTTTCAAGTGTGTGAGCATGCCCAGTGTGACCTTGCAGTATGTTGCTGTCTGTGGTCCACTACGTTTGTTGATGTGTGAGAACATTACCAATATTAACATTTATACTATATGTGTGTTGAATATCAGGTTCTATTACTGCAGGCCTCACCTTTGTGTCTTAACTCGAGAGGGATTATGCTATGCCTGCAAGGTTTCCATGAGATACTTAGCATTGACTTAACATTTTTTCATACAAGCTGACCATTGACATACTGTCATGGTTTAGTGGTTCTGTACTCTGACTATAGTGCACTGTATCCTGGGTTCGAGGACTGTCACTGCTTCATATTTTCATACATGCCAGAACAGACTGCTTCAAGAAAAGTGAAGCAAATATGAACTTGTTAACCTGCTTTTGATGAACTATACCCACATTTGACCGGACTTGCACAACATTGCTCAATGTTGCCCAACATTGCTGGACAGTGCACAATATTGCTGAACATTGCCTGTTGTTGTGCTACTTAGTGTGTGCAATTTTGTTTACATATACTAAATAGTGGTGAGAGCTGTTTAGCAGAGCTTTATATTGCTTAACACATAGCAATCATGCCTCAGATGGTGCTGCAAGGCTGCCTATGTCGGATGCACATTTTATACTCCCTATACATGTTTGTTAACAGGTAGTGTCAAGTTAGGCATCGCTTTTACTGTATGTGCGAGTTGGAGAGAGGTATCATTTCGAGGGTTCCTACTGAGCCAGTGTATATGCTATGCGTTGCCTCTTTGCCAAGGCCAATGCATACTGGGCACACCTCCTTCTGCCTACTGGGGCAGGCTCAGGTTGTTCCTCCTCTGAGTCACGGTCTGCCTGTGATGGCCTTGGCAATGGTGGGGGGCTGTTGTGCCCGGCCCTATGCTGTTCCTGCTGCAGCTGTTTTTGCAGGATCATATTGTGTAGCATAGCGCATACCATGATTATTTGGGTACATGTAGTTGGTGAGTACTGCAAGGCTCCACCAGATGTGTCCAGGCACCAGAATCGTGACTTGAACAGCCCAAACACACGCTCGATTACATTTCGTGTTTGTGCGTGTGCCTCATTATGGCGTTCCTGTTCAGGTGTGTGTGCATTTCTGATGGGTGTCATCAGCCACGGCTCGAGTGCATATCCAGCATCCCCCACTAGGTGTCCATGAGGTATGTCCCCATTGGCAAATATCTGGTACAGCTGTGTCAGATGCCAGATATGGGAGTCATGGTAGCTTCCAGGGCAGCCAGCACACACATTCATTATTATGCCCTGGGCATCACACACGACCTGAGAGTTGATGGAGGGGTAACCCTTGCGGTTATAGTAGACCCTACCCCGTTCACCGGCTAGTGCTTTGATGCAAATGTGCGTGCAGTCTATTGCACCCACTACCTCAGGGTATTCCACTATTTTTCTGGAAGAGATGCATATTGCTGGCCAATACCTCACGGGAATTGGGGAAATATACATGATCACTGACATGTGCTGCCATGGCATTCAGGAAATGGTGCAGTATCCTAGATGCTGATGCCTGTGAAATCCCCATCATATCACCAGTTGGTCTCTGGAAGGTACCTTTTGCTAATATTTTTAGGCTAACACATACTTGGCTTCCACTGGGATGGGTTCCCCTCTGTTGGTGCTGTGTGTGAGGCGTGGCCTGCACAGCTCAACAATTTGATGCATGAGGTCTCTGTCCACTCTATAGCACTCCACTATCTCCAGCTCATGTAGCCCCTGGTAGGTTACCCTAGGCCTGTACACTCTTCTCTGTCTCCTCACTGTAGGTTGCTCAGCAGCATTTGCATTGTCACCACCATCAGCATGTTGCATATGTCGTCTTATGACAGCAATGGCAGCCCCTAACATTTCTTTGTCTCAGTAAAGCTTTTTCAGTTTTCACTTCTATTAGCTTACTGCAGTGTTGCAGTGTGTCTGAGAAATACATACTGGAATGTTTTTTGCTGAGTTTTGAGTGCTGGGCTGGGCTAGTGTAATGCCTGTGTAATTGGCTGATTCTGATTGTTTTCACCTGCTAGCTCTGCTAGTACTCCCTGGTTAACTTCCTACTATTTCTTGTGCTTCCTTTTCCCTTTCTGTTTCCTCAGGGGGCAGCGCCGCGCAAACACGTGCACACCAGCTCACACGCCCGCACACATGCTTACATGGACTAAAACTTGCTTATTCCTGTTAAAACGCGAGCACACTGGAGCAAACGTGCTTACAACTGTTTACACAGCCTTACATATGCTTACTCAAGCCTACACGCCCGCACACACGCTTACATGCTCGCACACTGTCTTACTCGGGTTTACTGGCACGCACATGCGAGCATGCACGCTCAGCAAGAAACTTTGGTGTTATCCACAGCATACACCTTTGATTTCTTCACTTTACCTGGCCTACCTGTTGACACACCTCTTTCACTATTATGTAAATGTAAGCTGACACATGTCACTCTGCTCCAATGAGCTGCTCTCCTTTCATACATACCCCCCCTCGTGATGTCACCTATCTTCTACTCTGTTACTCCCTTTGTCCTACTCCTACAGTCCACTGACTGTGCTCATTTGATATGTAAACTTGCGATTCACTATCATAACTCTCATTTGCATAGGATTGCTTCTAATGCTTAGTTACATCTCTTAGACTGAGCTTCCCCCCTTAGCAACCTCTACTCGATGGCAATGTTGTCTTCAACCTGCCATTCCCTTGCATTGTAAATTCATTTTAGCTATGAAATCCACATTTGTGGATCTTAATTATTAATTTTCTGCTTTTTAGGGCATAGCAGGTTTGTGCGGCGCTGCGCTACGGTTAAACCTCGGAAATCGGGATTAAAAAAAAAGTTATTTTATTTTTAATTTGCATCACTTCCCATTGCCAATGGCTGTATTTTTGGCCATTGGCATGCTTCCTCCTGTGAATGCATGCTTTTTTTCCAGCTGACATGGCTCCGTTCTGCTATTTGCAGATCCGTACTCAGTTATCAACTGAGTACATTTCTGCAAATAACACTACTCCTAGTCAGACAGATTCGGGTTTCCTGGATCGCAATTTTACCTCATTTGCATGGCTTTCACCTGCAATTGAGGTAATTTGCATATCCCAGCCCTGTCTGTGTAGGACTAGTTTGGAGAGCTCAGTTGCACGCCCCTGCTAGCTGTTCCTGGATTGCTCTGCGGACATGTTGGCTTGCTGGAGTCTTACTCTACTCTTAGACTCCATGCAAGCCTTCATGAATCCAGCCCAGATTTTAGAAAATGTGCTATTATAGGTTAAAGAAGGGCTGCTTCCCAAGTCATTTTGTTTTAATAAAACACTCAGACTACTACAGCTTGCATTAATTTTAATAGTTATATATACATTTTGTATGGTATGCAATTGTTCTTCATTTTATAAACATTTCAGAAATATAAGAAATACATTTTAGCTAGCACTGGTATTACAGGAGAATTATAGATGGTTGGATTCTAAATTATCCATGCACCTAAATAAACTCTTAAATATTCCAACTGTTTCATTTGATGTTTGTTCTTTAGTTTTAATATAGTGAGGAATTTCAACATTCAAATATTTCCCTGTAGTTTTTATGTATTTTTTTCTTTACATCAAATTGATTTTTTTTTATTTTACTGTGGAATGTTTAGATTTTTGTGTAAATACCATAAACAAAAAGAACATTAAGCAATGATAGTATTTCCACTGTTTAAATAATAGCACAAATTCTGAAAAGTTATTATATTAATGTGGTATTGTTTTTAACTACATTTCTAGTTACTTTGATGTATAGGTAAAGTATATTGCAAAAAGCAGAAGGTCCCAGGTTTCAAGTTATAAGAAGAATGGCTAAATCAAATGTTGTTATATTGTGACTCACAGCTTCTGTCACCTACACAGGAAATAAAAATTATGTACAACCCTGCTTTCTATGATACCCTGGTTTCTTCGTTGTATTAGGATAAACATCATCATGGTTTATTAATCTTTCTGAAATCAATTTATCGCCATACTTAATACATTTTTTTTCCTGATAGACCAAGTTCAAATCCAAGCATTAAATTAAATTATTTTGTTAAAATACACATTTTTAACTTTGACTAGACCTTGAAAGATCTCTGCAAAATGAAGATCAAAAAGATGAACAGTAACATTTATTTGAATTAGTGCATGCTTTTGACAATAAATATATAAAGTTATTATTAATATTATGACTAGGCCGCATTATTTTTTATATATATTTTATTTGGCATTCTTTCTCATATTCAAAGTCCTTACATTTTTATTAAGTTTTACTCTTGATCAGTATCTTGTAAAAAACAAACTATCTGTAAGATGTATTTGAACAAATGGTTTTATAAAGTCGTCAATACTAAAATTCCAAAAGAAATAGCAATGCCCTGATTATGAAAAGTAAGGCGATCCAGAATAACCTACCAGAACCTGTCATGCCTAATAATTTAACTAATGGAGTTAATTTGCAAGGAGCTGTGCTTCTTTAACTCATCTGAAGTTGATCATCCCTTTGCTGATGCATTTTTAACCTGAAATTTTTGTCAATCACACATTCTACTTTTGTGATTGTTCTCTATGTCATTTTTAAACTGTTTATTAACTGGATATGTGAACTGGTCTGGTAACTACTTATGTTAACCATCAAATACATACTATTATAATACATTGATTTTAGTTCTTTGACCTTGGTCTGCCAATCAAATAATGTGGAAATAACTTGAAATCATGTATTCTAAGATGGCTAAGTTGCAACTTGTTTTTAATGAATAGCCATTTTCCTAAAATATCCTCAAATAGAATATATCTCTCAATCTTTAGCCAATGGTAATATTTTATCAGCTTATTAGATCTATGATCGTCTGTTATACAGCATTAGCACTGAAACTAAAGCAACAACTGATCTATTTTAATAAACCATAACCTATTTATAAAACATTATATTTGTACAAAACAAGTGAATCACTTTCTACTAAAAGCAAATAGCTAAAGGGCTAAAATTATGAGCTGAATATCTTCAACCATATTCATGACAAGAATGGCATCTAGTTTGTCTTATTTATATAGTAAGAAATGGATTTAAATGGCATCCTCAGTCGAATAATTAAATATCATACCATAAAAATCAGATAGGTTGAGGTCTCTGGAATGTTTAGGGGCTATCAAACTTGAAAAGGAAATTCTTGTAGACTTTGAAACCAAATAAATATAGGAATAAATAAATGCATACATATGTACACACATAAATACATTCAAATAAAAGTAAAATAAAAAAAACTGTAATCTGGCTCAGTGGCAAATTTTTAGCTTAAATATACTTATAAACGTAAGGTTATCTTTTTGATTCATTTCAAAGGGATGATGATAAACTGATACAATGTAGAATAATCATCTGGGTAAAATATTTCATGGTTGTCATCTTTTTAAATATATTTTTATATCTGTTTTTATTGACCACCAACATTTTCCTAAGTTATTTTAGAATGTGCATAGGCCGTCTTCTGAAAAACTGATTTCTAAATATTTGAGGTTAGACTTAATAACAATTCCTGGCAGCCACGGTGGTGCAGAGGTTAGTGTTGTCACTTCACGGCATGAGGTTTTCCGGTTCGATCCTCGGCTGGGGTGCCTTCTGTGCGGAGTCTGCATGTCCTCCCTGAGGTCACATGGGTTTCCTCCCACATCCCAAAGACATGCTGTAGGTGGATTGGACACTCTAAATTGGTGTAGGTTTGAGTGCATGCATGTGTGTGTCTTCTGTGGAAGGTTGGGCACCATAAAACTTCACTGCCAATCATGAGTGGATAGGTGATATGCTGTAGTGACCCTAACCGGGAAAATCCGAAAGAAGAAGACTTAATACCAATTCCTTTTAAAATGTATGTGTTAAACAGAGATTAGTCTTCAAATAAAAAACAGGATTGATTTGTAAAGCTTTAAGATATAAATTGATAATAATCATAACAAAGAAAGTCCCTGGGATTCAATAACGTCTACACTAACTGTACACCATTCTGAGTGAACAAGCAACACAGGTATAACTCGCACCTTCTTCCTCCCAATTTTAGTTTTCCTACTGATTTTCTTGCAGCTTTAAATATCAACATGGATTTATAAAGGTTACCAGAAAGTATAGACTACATGTACACTTAGTGTACTCTTTCTTAGTGACTAAAAAACACAAAAAATGTGGTAGGGATGTTCTTCAATACATATTGTATACATTTAGTGTGCACTTAGTGTAGGCATTAATGAATACCAGGGAGTGTCTTTTTTCCAAAATTATTCAGCTTCATATTTTTATTTAGCAATCTCATTTGATGTTTTGCATATTTTTTGTGACTGTCCTAAATCTAAATCTGTGTGGTTGTTATTTCAAACTTGAAATTGTAAAAATATTAAGAACCAACTTATTATGGGAATCTGCAGTTTTACATACACTCCTCAAAATAAGTCAAGCTTAAATAATGAACACATATAATTTATTTATTTTCTGTTTATTAACCAGGATATTCTCTCTGTGCAAAAGCCTATTTTCAGTGCAGACCTGGGCAGAAAAACTCATTTACATGAAACAATCAAAATATAGTACACGTTTCACATTGACTTTAGCATACAAGTAAGGTATAGTATTTTTTTCACAATGAACAAAGTTGCAGTGGAAGAAAAACTGATTTTGTAGACTCACACAGTGAGGAAGCATTTGTGGCTTACAGTTATAGTAAGGACTATGTAAAGCATTAGATTTAGTGCTGTATCTGTGTACTGTATTGTCTGAGTATCTTGTGTAGTGGTATTGCTATGGAAAGAGTTTTTCTAAGGTAAGGTTACCTGTGAAGTCCTCTGCCCACCTTACTAATGCATGCCGACTGGAGCCTAACTCATAACCCTGCAACTTACCTTAGAAAAACTCTTTCCATAACACTACTACTACTTAGAAAAATTATATTTGAATATATGGTGAGGTGCAGAGAGGCCAGTTGTCATAATGGTTAAGGTCTTCACTTCCCATATACAATGTACAAGGTTCAATCCTGACTCTGGCCAATGCCTGTTTGGCATTTGCATGTTCTCCTTGTGTCTCTCTGGGGTTTCTTCCACCTCCAAAAAACATGCTGAGTGTTTATATCTCAAGCTCACCAATGAATGGAGCTTTGGCAGCAGCACAGACTGTGCATGGTACCCTATAAGGGAACAGTTATATAAACCAACCACTTTGGGCATCTACTGTGGTGGGTACTATCCTCACGACAGGAGAACATGGATCACAGACTGCACATCATGGCAGGGCTAGCCACTTGATGGTGTAAAATATGGCTCTAGGTAATTCTGTCATGTTGACTAATGTTGCTAATGGACTAAGTTATTTACCTACTCAGACCTAGCCAGGGACTCATGCTAACACTGAGAGGCATGTATGTGCCCCTAATGGCCAGTGTGTGCCTATCATAAAGCCCAGCAGCTATCATAAAGCCCAGCAGCCCTAGACCAATAGGCTACTGGCAGACTGGTGTCCAGTTTTCCAGCCTGGGTTACCTGGGATAGCTCTGTTGAGTGAAAGCTGGACATAAAACTAATCAACCTGGCAAATTTGAACTAAAAGTTGCTACACTCAATGTAGGTTCACTGACTGAATGGAGCTTGGAAATGGTTGACAAGATGGTAAGGAGGAGGCTTGACTTCCAGATATCTTATGTATCCAAGACAGAAGTATGAAGGGCAGTGCAGCAAAGCTTACTTGGTTTTGGATCTAGAGTCTCAGGAGGAGGACAGACTAGAAATGGTATAGGAAATGTGGTGAAAAACAGGCTTCAATAGGCAGTGAGGGATATAATTAGAATTAGTGACAGACTCATGGCAGACAGACTCCAGTGCAATGATGGGGCGATATTTATAATATCAGCCTATGCCCCACAGCAGGGTTGTGACAGTAAGAAAAAGAGTGCATTCAGACAGCAGTTGCAGGACCTACTAGATAAAGCAGGACAATGTGAATTGATGTTGATAATGTGACTTGAATGCACATATCAGGACAGACAGAACAGGATATGAGAACTGCCTGGGACTACATGGGTGGGGAAACAGAAATAAAGAAGAAGAGGCCATTCTACAATTCTGTCTGGCAAATGGCTTGATAGTAGCCAACATATGGTTCAGAAAGAGAGACAGTCACAAGATCATATACAAGAGTGGCCGACGTGGAAGTCGGGTACTCTCTCCTAGTAAGGAAAGGAAAATGGGTAGAAGCAATGATTGCAAAGTCATTGCAGTGAAACAGTCAGCCCATTGCATAAACCACTGGCTGCCACGATCATCTGAAAGCAGTGATCAAAGAAGGCTCTAAGGTCAACAGAGTCCAGACTGAACACCAGGAAGTTGACTGGAGAGAAAGCATAACAGTTCAAGGAAATACTCAGGGCTCTAGCACCCAAAAAAGAAGAGAAACTAGGTAAGAGTTGAAGAAGAATGACAGCACCTTAAAACAGAATATGTGAGGACTACAGAAAAAATATGTGGCTGAGCCAGATATGGAAACAAAGTACATAAGGAAAGCCGATGGTGGAATGCAGAAGTCCAGGAAGTCATCAAATGAAAGGAGGAGTGCAGGAAAAAGTGGGAGATGGAAAAGATGGCCATGCCAGGAAGGATTACTGGTTGGTTAACAAAGAGGCTAAGAAAGTAGTTGCAATAGCAAAGAAAAGATCATCAGAGGCATTCTACTCGCTTTTGGAAAGTAGGTGGCACAAAAAAAACTCTATCAGGTTGCAAGGCAAAGACAGAAAGACAGCACTCTTCATAAGGGATGCCAACAACAATCTGCTCACCACTCTGCAGGACATCAAAAGCAGATGGAAGGAGTGAGTACATCCAGCAGCTTCTGAATGAAGAAAACCCCACAGAAACTGTACTGCCCCAGACACAGCCTAAGATGAAAGATGAAGAGGAGCCCACCATAGAAGTAAGAACAGCACTAAGGAAAATGAATTCATAGAAAGCAGCAGGCTCAGGTGAGGACACAGCAGATATGATCAAGATGTCGGGTGATATAGGGGAGACATGGCTCCTTAGGGTAGTCATAGCAGTGTGGAGAGAGAGACATATCCCAGATGACTGGAAAATAACCATACTTGTGCCAGTGCAGAAGAACAAAGGGGCCAGCCACAACTGTGGGCAGTACAGAGGTATCAAACTCTATCACACTGCATGAAAGTTCTGGCTAGGGTGATTGACAAATACATGCTGATCAATCGAAAGTAAGATGGGAGCAGGTTATACTCAGATCAGGATGTAGCACAATCAACCTGATGTTTGCAAAGAGACAGATATTTGTGAAGAGCTAGAAATGAGGAAATAGTCCAACTGGGCTACCTAGACTTAGAGAAGACATATGAGGCATACCAATTTTTACAGGGGAGCTATCAATAACATCCTCACTAGCAACTTTATAGCATGGTTTGGCAACTGCACAGTTGCTGAGAAGAAGAAATTACAGAGGGTGGTGACAGTGGCTTAGAAAATCTTGGGCACAAACCTCCCTTCTATTCAGGAGCTTTTCCTTACAAGAGCAAGAAAGAAAACATACAAAATGCTAGCTGATTTGACCCATCTGGCCCACAACTGGTTCTCACAACTTGCATCTAGAAGGAGGTATCACAGTTTCTGCTGTAGGACTACCAGATTCAGGAACAGTTTGCATCCTACAGCTCTGAGGCTTATTAACTCAGACACCAACCATAATACCTGATACATTGAAGCCTCTTTTTTATTTAATCCTGCTACTCTGAGCAATTACCGCCAGTATTACTATTACACAATATGATGGCTATACTGAGTCACAACTAAGGTTAACTACTGCAGTACAGTAATAAACAGCTGCTATTCACTAGTCTCTATTTATTTTCTATCTTAACAGTGAAGGGGTTTGGTGGTTGATATTTATTTTTTATTTATTATTTATCATTGGATAGTGGGTATTGAGTGTGTTTATGTGATATGAACTACCTCTTGTATGTCATATGTGTTATTTTCTTTCTTATGTTATTCTCGGATACCTATATCTGTATCTATATTATTTTGTACTGCATTTCTCTCGTGAGCTGACATTTGTAATTAGGCTGCACTTATCTGGTCCTAAATGATAATAAAGTTTCTTTTAATCTTTGAATCTTTGAATGATAAGCTCCCAAGAAAGCTGATTTGGGCAGTCCTGTGGTGGTTCTAAGTCCAATAACTGAAGTACAAGCAATGTTTGGTCTCACAGATGGGCTCCCAGTGGGAGTGGGTGTGCACCAGGGTTCAGCTCTGAGTCTACTGCTGAATATACTAATGATAGACTACATTAGCAAACAGAATAGAAGGGGTCAGATCAAAAAAGTTGCTGTATGCAGACAATGTGGCATTACAGGTAGACTCTGAGCAACAACTTCAGCAAAAGATGAATAGAATGAAAAACTGAATGCACATGGAAAGAAACTGAGTACAGATAAGACAAAGCTAATGACAGCAAATGAGGAAATCAGGAGAAGCTAAGAACTGAGATGGAAGGGAAGATATTGGAACACGTTAATATCTTCAAGTATATGGGAGGGGTGGCTGAGGAGAAGGGAAGTCTAAATGATGAAGTCAAAGTTAGAATCAGAAGGGCTGCAGCCAACTGGCATAGAGAGTCATGTGTAGTGTATGACAGAAGAATGCCAAAGAAGCTGGTGCAAGCAGTACTATTGTATGGTATGGAACACTAGGGAGCAAAGGCAGAAGAGTTGAGGAAGCTAGAGGTGATGAAAATGAAGTGCCTTTGATGGGTGGTAGGATGCACACTGTGGGACAGATGAAGAAATGAGGACAAAAAAGTAGTTCCTGTTGCAGAAAAGATCAAAGGGAGCAGATTATAGTGGTTCAGGTACATGTGCAGAAAAGCAAATACAATCTGGTGGAGATGATCTGGGACACAGCACACCGGAAGAAGGCAAGAGGAAACAAGGGCATCCAGCAAAGAGGTGAATGGATTGTGTAAGAGAACATCTGCAACAGTTAGGCATGAGTGTCAAAGAAGGCAGGAGTGTTGCATTGAAATGAGAGAAACAGCAACAGTTAACAAGACACACGGACACCATGTAAGAGGTCGATGATGATGAGGTGAGGTTGTAATGAATGGCTTAAAAATAGAAACTGTTTGCTCCTTTTTGCTTTTTTTTTTTTTTGACTTTTTAGAAATTTTTCATATGTTGATTTTTTAATGCTATCATTCGTCACCTGTTTGGATGAGTGTGCATTTCAAAAAATTAGCATGTACTCAAAAGTGTGTGTGTGTGTGTGTGTGTGTGTGTGTGTGTGTGTGTGTGTGTGTGTGTGTGCATACGTGCGTGCGTGTGTGTGTGTGCATGCACCTAGACAGAAAGCTATAAATATAATATTATTTTATGTTTGTATAACTTTATATTTCAACAAATGGTTGAGTTTAAGCAGCATATCAAGAGATGATGTTAAACGCATGGTTACAAAATATATAAAAGTTTGTATATTGCTATCAAAATTCAAAAATAAAAATGCAAAGTTTGTAGCACATTGGAAAATACTGGAATTAGAAGATGTTCTGCTCAGTTTGTATTTTATATACCTTCAATTCAGATCCAATCATGTTAGTAGATCATTTTAACTATTTCAAAAATATAATTCAAATAATATGGTTCAAAGCATTTAAGATCCTTTTGCAGCTATATTTATTTATATATTTACTGACATTTGCTTTCCTGGAAAGTCCAACTGACCAAAAATCTATTTTCAGTGGAAACCCAGGGAGAAAAGCTCCAACATATTACATGAAAGCAAAACAGTAAAATATTATAAACATTTGCTATGTATTACAATTTTTCAAAGTACAGAAAAGTAGAGAAAGTTGTCATATTTACAAGTACACTACAATTCAATATAATACATAGTAACCAAAGAAGCAGTAATAGAGTCTAATGAGAGAACTGTGATTAATATGTTGACATTAGAAACAATGAAGACAAAGAGCCAGAAGCAAAGGTGAGATAAGTAGGGAAAATTCATGAATTCAAAAGAGATAAGTGAGACATTCTTTAGTTAAGAATAAGGAATATTAACAAGTTGACTAAAAGTTTCAGAGATGAGAAACACTGAAGATCGGTTAGTAAACAAAGGAGTAAATGTACTCACAAAAAGACAGTATAATTATAAATTTAATAGAGAAAAATACATTTACAAATTACAAATAAGTATTTGAAGGATATTAACTTTGCTAGCAAAGCAAGTGAGAAAGATTTTCAGTAGTGGAACTGAAGATGGTAAAGGTAGGAGAGAGAGAGAGAGAGATAGTAGGTCAGAAAAATGAAAATAATTATAGCGAGATGAAGTGAAGAGAAATGATGGCTGTAAGAAAGAGAGATGAGATAAAACTGTGGTTAGAAGACAGATGTGAGGTAAAAGGAAAAAAATGGATTATAAAATGAGACAAGCCTGGTGTGGAGCATATGCAAAGCTAGGAAGTAAAAATGTTTTTAATGATGTTTTGAACATGTGGAGGTTGGAAGGTGATCTAATCATTACAGGGAACATGTTCCAGACTTTTCCTACCATTTTAGAGTATATGGAGTGCCCCACCAATTTTATTTTTCTGCATATGATAAGGAATTGTTTATTGCTTGATCTTAAGGGATGTTGTGTGGTGTAATTTGAAAAACTGTACTAAGAGCTGGTTAGGCTCGAGGATTGTTTATGATTTTTTTGTGGTGAGATTAACTGTATGTATATAGGAAGTTACTTATTATACTTTATTTTTTAAATTTGCTTCTTTTTGCTCTTCTAATTGCTTGTATGGTAAAACACATTTTACTAGTTTTAAAATGGCTCCTTTTATGTAACAGGTGCTCAAAACATTTGATGGTAAAGACTGTATGGGTTTGTCAGGATACTGACAGACATTTGTATGCATGCTGTCTGAGGTAATATTGTAAAAACTTATTTTGGTAACACTGGCATTTTCTCAAGTCTACATTGTTGTATGACAATGGAGAAGATATATAAGTTTGGGTAGGGGTGGAAGGTACAGAGGAGCAAAACTACTTAGCTTTGAAGTTTGACAAAAGTTATTTAGGTGTTTTATTATCTGTCATCATTTAATTGAATGACAGTTGATAGACCGATATGAACCAATACTGTATATATTTTTTATATTTTGTTTTGGTTTAATAAAACAACTACTACATTCTTGTTTCCTTTTCACATAAATTAAATTTTTTGAATAAAACATCTTTGAGAAGAAAAGGTGGTGCACTACAAAACAGCAATTAGCTCTAATGAAGACATCAATACCTGTGCTAAACTTCCCTGACAATGTTTTACAAATAAACAAGAGTTATACAATGATTCTAGTTATGCTCCTATTTTGAGATTTTCTTGTGCTCCTATGACAATTTATGTTAGTTGCTGAAGTCTACCCGAATTACCTGTTGAGATGTACTAAATCACTTATTTTTTTATGTATAATTAACAAGAGAGGAGCTTCAGAAGGAGGGCCGGTGTTACAATTTTGTGGGTCTCCAGCAAATGTTTGAGGGCCTCTGGGTACTTCCAGTATAACTATCACCCTGTCACTGCCACTCCTCCTGAGCAAATTTTTAGCTCATGCTGCAAAATTTTAGGAGAAATCTACACAGACTTGCCTGTTGTAATGTAAGAGTATTACTACAGGTCAATGTACCACACTATTTTGGCCCATCTTACAAAGAGACATTCTTACTGGCATTTAGTTGCACCAATGATACATTACAACAACTCTGTATGAGGCTGGACGTATGTGAAACTGAACACTAGGCACTGCCTGCTGTTAGACCACACACACACACACACACACACACACACACACACACACACACACACACACACACACACACACACACACACAGACACACACACACACACACACACACACACACACACACACACACACACACACACACACACACACACACACACACAAAATACCCAGCAGTGCTCTCTTGTGCCGCACCATGCACATAACTTTGTTCTTCTTTTTCTCACATTTTGCCTTACTCTTCAGCTTTTTCAAGAAGACATAACTTTCTATATGCTCTGAAGTGCATTTTAGGGTTTTTTTTACACAACCTTTTTCATTCAGTGATGGACAGCATGATTAAGGAAAGAACTACAGTGTTGATGTTCAACTTTAGTTTTCCTTGCAATCTTTCAACTCACATTTCCTGAATCTTTCAACTCACATTTCCTGAATCTTTCAACTCACATTTCCTGACCAAGACTGCAAAGTAATAATCATTTAGGAAACAAGTCATATAAGCCATGGCTCCCAGAAGCCATGGGATGTATTTTAGAGCATTTTCCCAACCTTTTAATCCAATGATAGCCTAAACTAGAAATTATGGGAAAGAAAAGAATTTCAGTCTTATTTTTTTTTTCCTTTCACGAAAGGCATATGTTGTGCCCAAGGCTTAATATTCAAAATAATTGCTGACAATAACATCCCAAGATGTTGTTGTAAGGATACACTGATTCTATCTGGGAATACTACCTGCCTCCCTAATCCTGCATAAAAGGCAGTCACTGCCTGTGCATCCCTCTGGTATTATAATGAGATGAAACAGAGATCAAATGACCATAGTCATGTATTTCAAGTGATTGCTGTCATAGATGGACAAAGCATCTTCTTCTTTCAGCTTTTTCCCAGTTAGGGGTTGCCACAGTGGATCACCTGTCTTCTCATGATTGGCAGTGGAGTTTTACGTTGTCGAGTTGCCAGCCCAGTGCCCAACCTTCCACAGAAGGCACACACACACACACACTCACACCTAGGGCCAATTTAGAGTATCCAATCCACCTACAGCATGTCTTTGGGATGTGGGAGGAAACTGGAGCACCCAGAGGAAACCCACGTGACCACAGGGAGGACATGCAGATTCCGCACAGAAGGCACCCCAGCCGAGAATCAAAACGGAGAACCTCTTGCTGTGAGGCGGCAACGCTAACCGCTGCACCACCATGGCCGCCCATAGATAGACAAAGCATGCTCCCTCAATACTGACCCCTAACCCCTAAAGACATCCACCTGTACATGAGCCTGATGTGTAATTGTGAGGAAAGTGGAAAATAGTGATTACACTAATGTATTTGACTTTGTTGCTCCTATACAGTGCACTGCCCCTACACAAGCTGCAGTAACCTTCTATGAACAACTCTGAGGTCTGTGAGAAAAGTAAAAGAAACAATGACCACACAATGAGCACACTGTCACCAACCCAAACATAAGCTATAATGACCTCCTGTGCATATCTTTAAGGTTTGACTGAAATGAAATTTAAAGAAGTAATGGCCATGCGATCCCCAGTTCTCAACATGACCTATAGCAATCGTTTGTATATACAAATCTGAGCAGGGCTGGTTTTAGAATGGGTGGGGTTGAGGACACAGGCCACCACTAAGTCCATGTCAAAATCTATTTATGCAGCCTAGTGCGTGAGGGGACACCAGACCATTAAAAGCTGTAAGGGTCTGAATGTTCTGTTAAATATTATATGCTATACTTTTGAAATAAAATTACTTGTTAATTGCATTTTATTACTTCTACCTAGAAGAGTTATGTATGCCTCCCAGCATTATTGGGTATGTGTGCAGATAAAAAATCAGTGATTTTTTCACACAAATGTGCACGCATAAGCCATAACAATACTAGATTTCCACTTATTTCAGCAAATACAAGACATTGTGTAACACTGATACTGCCACAGCAGATCAGAGACTGCTGTTTAGCAGTCATCAAACAGCTGCAGGGGTGAGTCACTTTTACTTAGCTCATTCAGAAGTAATGTATACTTGTCACTGTCCCTGATTTTGCCTCATATTTTTGCTCTGCCCATTGTAAAAAGTTTGTTTTGCTGGTAAAACATTCAGGATTACAGACAGTCAATAAATCCAGACATCAGAGTTTCGTACTTCTTCTTATCCAAAAACATGCATGTTGATGCAAAATGTGTTATTCAATTAAGTTTTTAAGTGGATTAGAATAATATTTAAAATGTGTTCCTGATTATCAGCGATTATTCTGCTATTATTTTTGGCTTTGCCCAGAATTCTTGAGCAAAGTTGAGAGTTACAGTATCCGGTGTACTGCCAGTATTTATATAATTCTCTGAAAGAAAAAAAAAATCTCTGAAAATCGGAAGCATCAGCTCTTCTTATAAGTCAGTCTGGGCTGCTGATCTCTTGCTCCTGCTCATTATCAGCTTTATCATAACAGAGTCATATCACAGCTCTCCTTAGGTTAAAGAGTGGAATGAGAAAGTTAATACATTTTCCCCTCATTTTTTCTCAACCAGCAGCAGTTTTCTGGGGCTCCCATACAGTAGGGTGATTAAGGAGCCCCCTGCTGCACCCACAAGTACTGCAGGTACCTAAAGATGGATATGCTGCTAGTTTTAATGGAGGGAATGTCCTCCAGCAGGATTTAACTAAACCATGGTCACTATGTCACTGGTAAAATATATAATGGAATTGTGAAGCCTGTTATTTGACAAAACACTGTTATAAAGTACATTTGTGTACACTTATCATAAATGTAGATGTTTGAGTGTATTCACTGTTGCAGTCATTACATTTGAGTTATCTGCTTGCATTAGCCCTCATTCAGCCTGATTAACTTGGGTCCTGCATCGGTTGCTGTCTCTTCTTCCATGATGTCAGGTTATCAGGGGTATAAAACATGCAGCCGATGCCATTACATCAGTTTTTCTTGCCCCAGATGTCAGGTGCCCCCCTAATGAGAAGCAATTAAATCTATAATACAAGGATATACCTCCAACAAAAAAGCAAATACACCAAAAAGCTTTTAGAACATAATAAGTGAGAGTAGAGGTATAGCCAAAAGAAGAAAGGGGGCTGGAGGGAGGGTACCCAGGACTGCAACAGTGAATACACTCGAACATCTACATTTATGGTAAGTGTACACAACTGTACTATGTTCTTCGTGTTTCACTGTTGCAGTCATTACATTTGGGTAGATTCCCAAAGCTAAGGTTGGGTGGAGGAATTTAAATAGAATTAGGACCAGCTATAAGGCCCTGCAAGACTACAGTGGTAAAACCAGCTCTGAATTTAGAGAAAATTGGCAAATGATAATGCTTCATGAAATTATGTACAGAACTCCAGGTAGCAGCTTCTAGGATGTCCCTTGTAGGGACGCCCCAGAGAAAGGCTGTAGAGGTAGATGCAACCCTGGTTGAATGGGGTTTGGTGCCCTGTGGGATAGGTTTTCCATGGTACTTATAGCAGAAATGAATGCAGTGGCCTATCCATTTTAAAATTGTTTGCTTTGAAATAGCTTTCCCCTCTGTTCCTGCAGCAAATGCCACCAGCAGTTGTTCAGATTTCCTTTGAGGTTTAGTCCTGTCCAAGTAGAATCTAAGTTGTCTGTGCACATCTAAGGAGTGCAGTATCTGTCCCCATTTGATCTGTAGGTTAGGAAAGAAGGTAGGCAAATTAATGGACTGATTAAGAGCCACACTGGATACCACCTTGGGCATGAAGAAAGGATTGGTTCTGAGAGACACCCTGTCCGCATGAAAGATGATGAAAGGCTCCACTGCCATAAAGGCCTGTAATTCAGATACCCTTCTTGCAGAAGTGATTGCTAAAAGGAAAGCTGTTTTCCAAGAAAGGAATTTTAAATCTGCAGAAGCAGCTGGCTCGAAAGGAGGAAGAGTGAGTTTCTCCAAGACAACGTTAAGGTCCCAGGCTGGAGTTGGAGCTCTCCTGGGTGGCCTTAAAATTTTGACCCCTCTGAGGAACTGCTTGAGCAGGAGGTGAGAGAAGAGGGAGGCTCTTTGCTATAATGAGCTGAAATGGCTGAGGCATGAATTTTGATGGAGGAAAAGGACAAGCCCTTATGAAGCATCTCAGTCAAATATTGTAGAATCTGAGGTAAATTGGGCACTGCTGCGCTCATCCCTTGAGATTGGTTTCAGGTACAAAATCTTTTCCATTTTGCAGCATAAGATTTTCTAGTACTAGGCCTCCTAGCCTCTAAAATGATATCCATCACTGATTTGCTGAGGGGTGGTAAAGGAGAGATTAGGTCATTAGCCAGGCTGCTAGGTTCAGGGTTTGCAGCTGAGGGCACAGAATCTGGTTCTCCTGCTGAGACAACAGGGAAGGAGTCTGAGGCAGGTGCCATGGGGCCAAATATGACACATTGCGCAGGAGGGGGTACCAGTGTGGTCATGCTTGGCCCCATGGCACCTGCCTCAGGTGCCATGGGGCCAAGCATGACACACTGTGCAGGAGGGGGTACCAGTGTTGTCGTGGCCAGTCTGGTGCAATTAGGATCGTCCTTGGCTTGTCCTGTTTGATCTTTATTAGTACCTTGGAGAGCAGTGGCAGAGGAGGAAAGGCATAAATGGATAGGTTCTTCCAGCCGAAGGATAGAGCATCCACTTTCCAAGCTAGTTTGTGGGGAATCCTTGTGCAAAATTTGTCCAATTGATGGTTTTGGAGGGAGGCAAACAGGTCTATATCTGGGCTCCCCTATTTGCTTGTCAACATGTTGAAAATCCTTGGTTCCAGTTTCCACTCATGTGGGCCCATGAGGTTTCTGGTTAGTCCATCTGCTAGTGTATTTAGTTTTCCTGGCATGAATTGAGCTTGTAGATTCACTTGGTAGCTCAAGGCTGTGTTCCACAATGCCATGTCTAGTCTGCAGAGGGGGTAAGAATGTGTAGCCCCCTGCTTGTTTATGTACTACATGAACGTGGTGTTGTCCGTCTTTACCATCAGTTGTCCTGGAAGAATGTGATCCTTGAAGGCTGTCAGAGCATTCTGTACAGCTAACATTTCCTTTTGATTTATGTGTAGGTGCATTTGACTTGGGTTCCATTTGCCCTGAATGCACTTCCCTGCCAGGTTAGACCCCCCCCCATGCATAGTCTGATGAGTCTGTTGTCAAGGTTTGGGCAGCAGGGGGTAGTGTGAATGGTAGTCCCTTGTTTTGGTGGCAGGCCTCTGCCCACCAAAGGAGCTCTAGGCGTAGGCAAGGTATGATAGGAATCATTGCTTCTAGATCCTGTGAATGTTGACACCATGAGGCTTTTGAGATACCATTGCAGTTTCCTCATATGCAGCCTTGCATATGGAATTAGAAGAATGCAGGAGGCTATGAACCCCAAGGCTTGCAGTATTTGCCTTGCAGATAACTGGGTTTTTGTGGCCACTTGTTTGAAGTAGGTTGTCAATAGAATCCGTTTCTCTGGCATGAAGAAAGCTATCTGGGAAGTTGTATTCAAGCTTGCTCCCAGGAATATCATTTGTTGACAGGGTACCAGGTGTGATTTATTTTCATTTATGGTGTACCCCAGACAGGTCAGTACCCTTTGAACAAAGGCCAGATGCTTCAGAAGTATGTCCTGGCTTTCTGCCTGAATTAGGCAATCATCCAGATATGGGTATATTTGAATGTTTCTTTGCCTGCAGAATGCAATGACTGGAGCTAGGCACTTTGTGAATACCCTGGGCGCAGTAGATAAGCCAAAGGGCAGTGCAGAGAACTGATAATGCATGTAGCCTGCTTTGAAGTGTAGGTATCTTCTGCAAGACTCCCTGATAGGAATGTGCAGGTATGCTTCTTTTAAGTCTAGTGTTGCCAACCATGCATCTTTGCCTAGCATAAGAAGCAACTGGTGAAGAGTCAGCATCTTGAAGTTTGGAATCACCAGAAAGGTATTTAGAGTAGAAAGGTCCAGGATAGGACGCCATGTATTGCCTTTTCTGGGTACCAGAAAAAGACTTGAAAGAAACCTTGTCCCCTTTCCTCTTCTGGTACCAACTGAATAGCCCCCATGCTTAAGAGAGAGAGTACTTGATTTTAGGCCTCCCCACTGATTTGGGGGTAGATCTGGCCATCCCCTTGATGTTGGTAATGTGTGGAAGTGAAATCTGTATTCTTGGGACACTATATTTAAAACCCATTTGTCTTGGTTAATGAGTTCCCAGTTTTTGGCTTGCAAACCAGTCTTTCCACCTAAAGGAGCATTTAGTTGGGAAGTGCTTGGACATTTTAAAAGCAAGTCATTGAGACAGCTTTTCATAGGGGGGAGTCTTACTACTCCCAGATTTGGATGTGGAAACCCCCCACTGCTTAGTCTTCTGTGTGTCCTGGGACTGAAACCTGGGGTTTCTGCTGTGTCTGGGTTTGGCTTGAGAAGACCTGGAAGGGGCTGGAAAGGACCAATTCTTAGAAGGCCAGTGCCTACTAAATCTAGGAGGTTGAACTTGTAAGAAATCTTTAACAGTGTGCATAGATTTAGCTTTATCTTCCATCTTTTTAAGAACTTCCTCAGCCTTATTGCCAAACATGCGGTCCTGATTTAAGGGAGCATCCAACAATTTAGCTTTAACATGATCAGGCAAAGATTGCTCCTTAAGCCAAGCATGTCTTCTGAGCACAGACCCAGTAACAGCATCCCTGCAATAGGCCTCCAATGAATCAAAACCACATTGCAAAGTGTGTTTTCCAACCTGTTCAGCAGAATGCATTAAATCCTGTAATTCTTTATTTTTCACACAGTCAGGAATCAACATAATTTTCTGTTTAAGCAATCCAATAACATGTTGCTGATACTTTAACATATGAAACTGGCAGTTTAAAGCCCTAATGACTAAGGTTGCAGAAGTGTAAACTTTCTTACCCAATTTGTCTAGTGCCCTGGAGTCTCGATTAGAAGGGATAGGATTTTTAGCAGTAGAAGCCTTAATGCCCTTGGGTCCCTGTGAAATAGTCTCTGGATCCGCAATAGGATTTGTAAAAAGGAATTTGTGTGAATCAGGAACCCTGTAATATCTGTCAGGTTTTCTGGGAGCAGAAGGCAAGGAATCAGGGGCCAAACTAGATTCCGAAAAAGCATCATCAACAATGTCTACTACAGAAGGAATAGCCAAAGGCCTATGATGAGGCAGGAGCAAGAAATCCCTAAGCCTTTTTTTTAATCAGAGAAATCCTGGCTTTCCCAGTGGAAATACTCCCTAAGAGTATGTAAGGTTTCACCAAAAGAAAATTCCTCTGGTGGGGAAGCAGAGGGAATACAGTCCTCTGCATCAGAATCCTCATAAGTAGATAAGGGCAAATCCAGGTCATCAGAAGAATCAGAAAAATTTAAATCCTGGTCAGAAGGTTCATAAACTTCAGTCCCAGGTCTCTTTGAAGGGGGAGGTTGGCCTCCCCTGGTTAGAGTTATACGATCTTCAGCCATTCTTATCATTTTTTTTAGGAATAGAGGCCTGAGCATGCGGCCTGGGCATCAGTTTTTAGGCATGGTTAGAGATTTAGGCCTAAATGAAGAAGGAGGTGTTGGTTTAATATGCAAGTCTATAGGCCTGAAAACACCCTCAGAAGCCAGTGCTTGCACAGCAGCTCTGGACCCATCCAAGGTAGAGATATCCGCAGGTTCTGTAGTTGAAGCATCTCGTGGCATACCAGACTCCGAATGGGTCTCAGTAGAGGCCTGCGAATCAGAAGTAGCGGGTATCAGGGGCTATGAAAGCACCTCGCTAAGTACCGGCAAACTAGCGACTGGCTTAGGAAAAGTGTCATCAGCAGTTTTGGACCTCGTCAGCCTGTCTCTATTTTTGCATTTTTTTCAGGATCCCGGTAGTTGGATGGCTAACCAATGACATTTCTGGATAATTAAACCGAGAACCGAAATATTTAGAGGTGAAAATATACTGACAATGGATAGTGTGCTGATTAAATAAAGCACAAAACTGAAAACAAGGTACACTGTGGTCAAGGCCTAGGCAAGGAATACAGTACAAATGAAAATCTTTATGAGGTATTTGCTTTCCACAAGTAATGCAATTATTAACTTTTACGGACATCGGTAAGGTGCAAGAAAAAGTTTCCCCAACAGGGTACTTAGCTTTAGTTGAAGACTTCAGTTCTGAAACTCGAAAACAAAAATTTCAGGAGTCGGCCGACCAGCACTTGTGAACTGCTTCTGCTTCGGGCACCGCACGGCAAGAAAGACTTATGTAATGGCATTGGTTATATGTTTTATACCCCTGATGACCTGATATCATGGAAGAAGAGACAGCAACCAATGCAGGACCCAAGACTTTGTTAATCAGGCTGACTAAGGGCTACTGCAAGCAGATAACCCAAATGCAATGACTGCAACAGTGAAACATGAAGAACATCCAGGGATATATTTGAATTTTAATGGAGTCATAATTAAGAGTTATTATCCACCTGGTTTATTAAGTACACAAGGTTGCTGTTACTAGCTTTTGTTGGTCTAACAGACATGTTACAAGATAATGTGCTGTGGTTGGGGGACCCCAGGTCCAGAGGGTCCCCAGAAACTGTAGGGTTCACTGGTGCCTAAAGCCAGCTATGTTCAATAGTTTTACTGAGGCTAAGATGAGATTCATTTATAAGTGGCATCCCTTTCTACTAGCTTGTCCCTAGCCGCACCTTCCATCTAGCCAGGCATGAGCCTCAAATAACCATGTGGCTCACAGCTATGGGTGTCATAAATGGACTTCTTATATGTGCCCTTGTTTGTAGAACTGCTAGCTAAGACCTTAAAAACATGAATGCCAACTAGGATTGTGGTGTGGAGGATCATGCAGCCAATGCCAGCTCTCCTTTCTTGAGGTAAAGTGTGTATATTTGCCAAAGCCAAGCATCGTATAGCAGAGACTGTAAGGGGACACCACAGCTACATCTATTACAGCAGCTGATCAGGGCTGAAGCATATACCTTGTGGTTAACTGCATGGAAACACTTATGTATTACATGCACGTGGTTTCATTGTGCATACCACATCAACTAGGGATGATTTATCCTTTCTAACATGCAATTTTAAAACCTGTTAAAAAAAAATCACTTGTCCAACCATTATAGTGATGTCTTCTTCATCAACTCTGTAATAAAGAATTATACGGGGATGGAAATTTAGTCAGTGTTGGAACAGAGGCAAAAAATAAAAAAGTAGTACAGACATGTCTTCGTTTGGCAAATATACTCTTACACTTTACAGCCCACCTAAAAATCTCTCTTTCTATGCTTATCAATGCTTGGAAGCAGCAGTCCTTGTACTGGCTACTTTCAAGTCATACACACTGCAGTTATTACACTCTTTGGAGCAAGGGTTGGTATAAGGGGCAGTAACGAAATTTAAAAGTAACACAAGCTCTTATTTAGCTATGCCAATTCTTTTTTATTAAATTATCACTTAGACAAAGACACACATACATTGCTAGAGGAAAACAAACTATGCTAACCTTTTTTTCATTTACGTATGGTATTCATTACGTTTTCTTTCTTTGTAACTGTCATTCAGTACAACATTATGTAAACTGCTCAATTCCTGCCTTCCCTTAAACCTCACTCCTTTTCCTGATCATTATTCTGTGCTGTTCTCTCAAATTCCATTTATTTCATGTAATTTGTTCTTACTTTTTTCAAAATATCGCACTTCCAGTTCTTTTACCTCTTTTATAATATTTAGTACTTCAAAATCAGTTGGTTGAGATTTTTATTTCCATTTTCTAGAGATTCCTATTTTGCCAGACAATAAAATTAAACTTAATAAGTTCTTATTATGAATTATGCAATTGAGATCTTGTGTCCCAGCTCAAACAAACCAATTTCTTAGGTTAGTACTAGGCTAATTGCCTTTGTGACCATTTTAAGCCAAGCCAATTACCCCATCTGAGAATTAAACACTGCACCTTGTGTCTGCAAGGTAAACACCTTAACCATTATGCCAACCTCCCAAATTGGTTGTTACAACTCTTTGCTTCCCCAGTTTTTCAGAGTATGATGCTGGGAATTTTTTAAATCTGCTAACTCATTACACTCCCAGAAAACATGTTTCCAGTTATCACTTTCTTCCCCATCACACCTCCAACATTTACTGTCGACATGAGAAAACTTCTTTGAAGTCTGCTTGGGGTATTAAAACACCTATCCAAACACTTCCAGGTAAAAATTCTAAAGCTGCTAGACTTTTTTGCATACTTTGGAGCCATATATATGCCCTCTTATTCTTCACTTGTAAACCGTTTTTCCCGGTCTCTTTTCAAAATCTTTTCTATCCTCCTCAGATTGATTCTTATAGTTATCATTCAATATTTTTGTATGCCCTATTAATTATTTCTTCAATAACAGTAGCTTCTGTTCTAGGTTTGTCAAAAAACTCTACCACTGAAGATCTTTATCTTGGAACTTCTCTTTATCCTATTCTTTTTTCCTACACTCTGATATTAATCCTTGGTAGGGAAGACAGTCTGTACCTGCAGTCCAACCTTTTTCTTGGTCTCATCCCACTCAATTAGGCAGGTCAATTCTTATGTATAGACACCTGCATTCAGCTAAGGAACTAACTTGATAACTTGGAGCATCTTTCTTTACTGGATTTATTTTGATTAATGCTGCATCAGTCCTACTTAATTTAGATGCAGTTAAGAGATCCCAAAACACTTCATAAGCACACTGCTGTCTGTCTTGGGGGCAACTCCCACACCTATGATTTCTAGATATCCATTTTTGAAGTTGTTCAAACTTGGAAAATAGGGAAAAGATGTAAAACAAAAAGTAAAATTCACTTTTCCTCTTTCTCAATTTCCAGCAAAAGCCCAGCACCTGTAATAACACAGCATCAATATACTAAAAACTTCAAAATCTAAAATTGTTTATTCCAACTGTGAATATTTGTGCTGTGACAAGCACCGGTGCTTGCTTCTTTATGTTTTTTCACCAGTGTCCCAAAGTTTCTCTTCTTTGTATATTTGAATTTAGTCTCTGCAAAAGTAAACTTAAAAGGGGATTACTTTTATCTTCAAGCACTGATTTTTACCATAAAGACAAACGTACCAGATTATATCTAGAACTGAAGTGACATTTTACCTGGTGGAGAGTAGCGTGGATTAAGAACAGCTGGCAGTACAAATCGTGCAGCTTGGTCTGCTTCTAGAAAGAGTTGAATGACATACGAGATACAGACAGCTGCTTCTTGTGCAGGTGGCAGATTACCCACAGTGCAATGGAAGATATCTGCACTCATTTCATCTTCTTCTAGCAGAAATGCCTGCTGTCCACTGCTGATGGCATCATCATAGACTTGACGGGCCTAAGTGTGTGAAACAAACAATAAATGTCTATATTCATTATGATTATATGCCAAATTTACTTGACCACGAGCTCCTAGCAACTCAGTGGTGGACTGCTTTACAATTTTCATCATTAGTACACTACAACATAAAAGAAATGTATCAGTTTTGAGTACACTGCATTAAAATTTGGTCCAGGTAAAATATTACACAAATTTCATGGTATAGTTAAAATTATACAGGGAACAAAAGTATCACACTCAAATGTTTTACATCTGGCTGTTTCATTAGTGAATGCATCTGAGCTGGTTAGTGCATCTTAACATCAGTGCCAAATTTCAGTTAAATGGCTTGAATCAGAAATACTATGAGAGCAGAAAACAAACAGCATGTGTTGGACAGAATCACTGTCTGAAAGAACACAATGTGGGTCAAAGTCATAAAGGTACAGCCCTGCCACTGCGCTTTTGCATGAAGACGTGCAGCACCATGACAGGCTGTCTCTGCAGCCACATTAGATGCTAATCAGGCAGTCCGTGGTGGAGTATATGCTAATCAGCCATGTGCTATTCCCTGGAAATGCCTGTCATAGCCTGGTAGGGCATTTATACAGCCAAACAACTGTATAGATTAGCATGGCCACACCTGACCCCTCACAGTAGTGAACATAGCAGATGTAAATTCTAGGTACTGGGGAGTATAGTGGTAAGATAGTGCAAGGAGGTGTGTGTGTTTGAGTGTATGAAAGGGTGTGTGTGTGTGTGTGTGTGTGTGTGTGTGTGTGTGTGTGTGTGTGTGTGTGTATGTGAATGGACGAGTGCATCTGTGAGTGTAATGAGGTAGGGAGAGGCTTTTTTCTGTGTGTGTGTGTGTGTGTGTGTGTGTGTGTGTGTGTGTGTGTGTGTGTGTATGTGTTTTTAGAATGACTGTGTGTGAGAGTGTGTGTGTGTGTGTGTGTGTGTGTGTGTGTGTGTGTGTGTGTGTGTGTGTGTGTGTGTGTGTGTGTGTGTGTGTGTGTGTGTGTGTGTGTTTGCATGTATGCAGGTGTGGGTGGGCTGGGGTGGTTGTCATACTTCCATACACCATTGGAGTAATGAACAGAGCCTGAAATACTGGCACATAAACAGAACAGAGATTAAGGGTAGGGAAATTTACTACCAGAGATAATTATTTACAAATGATATTGTCTGGGCAGCACTTAATCACATCAGGGGTCAGGGGTGGGGGTGGGATACAGTAGACACCAGAGATTACTTGGTTCAACATACCTGAAAGGCATATAAACACAATGTGGGGTAGAGGGGTTGGGGACACCAGACATGAGGGATATTCACTATAACACACTTTAAAGGCATATCCATCTAATCACAGCTCTTGTTTCTCAATTTCTGCACTTGGGGTCAGGTGGCATTTCAGCAGTGACAATCATCTAGAGCCAAGGTTTACACTGTCAGGTGGCTAGCCCTGCCATGGTAGTTTTTCCACACCATGCACATATTTCCAAGGGGGAACCCCTAGATACCACAGATGAGTAGTGTGCCTTAAAACACATTAAAAAGAATGTTAAACTTTGTTCCCTCCCAAAGAGGGTTTAGTCTTCTGCATTATCATTATAGACCAGGGATAGAATATGGCAATTAATAATAAATGAAAAAAAAAAATCAGAGTAGTAAGACGAGGGATTTGAACTCAACAGCTTTGATGCATGAAACATCTGCATTAGCATGATGTACTAATTGATAAGTAATTGCACTGGCTGTTTTTACCATGTATTGAGGTTGTGCCTGTAGTCATGGAATGGATCTTTAAAAATGACTTACATACTGTACGCTGATAATTTGCTATCGACTTCTCAGTCCTTTTCAAGGCTAAACTCCTTGGTATGATTCAAGCTTAATTTAGAGTCTCTACATATAACCTCAACAAGAATAAGACAGCAGTATAAGCACTGCACTCACAGCTAGATGATGGAGATATAAGAAGGTTTGCGCTGGTGTTTACATTACTGGGCATCTTTACAACAATTACTCTGCGATTATGACAGCAACAAGTACTCACCTATAGTACATAACTGGACATTTTTACAAGTACTCTGCTATGATGATAGCAACAAATACTCTGCGCTAATAGCAGAGTACTTTTATTAGTTGAAATATAAATTTCTGAGAGGCCACAAAACTATGACAGTTTATGCTCATTTAATTTATATATATGTGACACCCCACAACTTGCCCAGTAATCAAGGAGCCTCAATCCTCACCACTAGCACCAGTGGGGGACGTACATTGGGAGGATGATAAGTAGGACACACAGTAAACTGCAATTTCCCTTAAGAGCACACAGAGACCACAGTCGGTCCGGGGCTGGTTTCTCCCTCTTTCTCCAGATCCCTAAAAAGACTTCCCACTGGTACCGCTATAGAGTTGAGATCTCAGCTGAGTGACCAAGCCAAGACCTCCAGCACCCTCTCTGTCCAACCAGTGCTTCATGTCCCTGCCCAAGTAGCTGACACACACGCTCTTTGAGATCTGATTTACACACACACACACACACACACACACACACACACACACACACACACACACACACACACACACACACACACACACACACACCTGGGAAAGACTGGCACAGGTTTATTAGCTATGCCCCCTTTTGCCCAGACTATAAGGTAGTTTTGACTGCCACCAGCCACTTTATCAGCTACTTTAAAGCCCTTAACAAAGGGTGTCCAATCTTACTGTGTGATGTTACTATTAATCTAAATGGTAGCTTGACCAAAAGCAAGGCTGTTAGGAGTGGCCCACGGTGTCACCAAATAAATATCCAAGTACTCTCAGAACTTATATTTCACAAATATGAGCCACAATGAAAGGTTTAAATTAATTTAATAACAAATAAAAAAGAACAAGAAAACACTCAATAAATAATCACAGTCACAACAGAGATAAAAATCACAGGAAATGTTTAAAACAACATTGCAAGACAGTCTCAAATAAATAAAGAAAACAACTAAACTATGCTTCACTATATTCCTGACTATAACTAAGAGAAATTAGTGTACCCTAGTTAACTTACTTACAGAGCAAGCAGGCAGATGTGGTGAGTGGATGCTCATGTCAGGTCAAAGACAACATACAAAATGCTCAGTCTCTCTCTCTCTCTCAGAGGGTTCCTAAATTAATATTTCAAATATTACTGCTGGGGTAGCTTATAGCATGACATCACTTCTTGTCATCTGAATATCCCAGGTGAAAACCCCCACTGATGCAGCTGTTATCATTTAGCATCTACCTCTGAAAATACATAAATAAGGACTTTTCTTAGATCTAAGGCAGATCCTGGGAGTCATACAACAACAAACATTTCCAAGACAATATAAAAAACTTCTAGTTTTAGACATTGTGTCTGTTACTGCACTGAAACAGAGTTAATATATTTTGTTTATGGTCTAGCCATAAAGTAACTTAATTTCAGCTATTCTTCTGAAGTTTTGCAAGATCATCTCATGTTCCAGTTCCCCTGTTAAAATATACACATCTAAACAGTTACAATAGTGCATATGCATTTCTGCTCAGTACTTCACAAAATATCTCTTCAGCACGTCTGTACAATATGACACACAGTTCTAATGCATCTTTAACACAAGCACATGAATCATGTTGATATTCACAAATGATACATAACCATTTACAAAATTCCAGACAGCTGTGCTGACATTATCTCTCTTTGGTTACACTTCTACATAAATCATATTAATATTCACAAATGGCATATAATTATTTATAAAATTCCAGCCAGCTGGGCTGGCAGTATCTCATTTTATGACCATAAATATCTATCTCTCTCTCTCTCTCTCTATATATATATATATATATATATATCTGTGTGTGTGTGTGTGTATATATATATATATATATATATATATATATATATATATATATATATATATATATATTTAAAATGTAATGAAGAAAAACAGTCATGCCACGTCACTGTACCCTCCAGGAATGTTGCTTTTCTTTCTAGAAAAGAAATAGTTCATGAAATGTCACCAAACAGTTGTTCAGGTGTCGGTGGGACATAAAGGACCCTAAGGCAGTGGCTAGGGAACTGCACTATTCTGAAGGACAAGGGAACATAACAGCCTCCAATGTAGTATTACAACCTAAGGAGTATTAATATCAGGTGTATCACATGATGTGTAATGGACAAAATACAGGGTGCACAGGTGGTAAGGGTGGGAGTCCCTCTGAAGATTCCCACTATACTTGACCATTGCCTTAACTGGGGCTGTGAAAGCAGAACCTGGAGGACACTATTAGGACTTGGATCCTTTTTCAAATGAAGGTAGACCTGTATCCTACTAGGCAGGTGAGACAACCCATCCATGCTAACCACACATGCATAAGAGTCACCTTGACATTCTTTGACAATTGCTGGAGCTGGTGGAGCTGATATTTGAGATATGATGAGTTACAAAGGGTTGATAGAAACATCTGATATAAAGGTAAAATGCATGGGAGGGCCTGGGTACTTCTTGACAGTGCTGAAACAAATTATTCTTTTAAAGATGAGTAAAAGTGTCCTGACCCATGGAATTCCCCAACAGGACATTATATGACCAAGAGTGTGACAGAGCCATGTTTTAGGACTGCAGTCAACCATAGCACAGTACTGAAAGTGGTCTTTTCCACAGCCAGGGTAGGTTTATGCTAATGCACAAAGTGAACCCAGACTGAAACAACCAAACTATTCAAACTAAACGGCAACACTCTAAACAATATCCTGACCATTAAGATGAAATCCATGCTTATTTCAGCTGCAATTACCTAAACAGGATCTACCAAAACTGTGCTTATATGCACATGAAATGAATGGAAGGAAGGGCCGACTTATAGCACAATTTCATCCATCCCATGTTGTTAGGTCACATCTGACTAAAGAATCCAGTAATAGCCACTGCCATCCACAGAGCTTACCATTCAAGTATGAAATAGAAGCAGATTGTCAGGCCTTTTGTATCCCACACACTATGAACACAAACACACACACTCACACACAAACAGACATGCACACACACACCTATAGATCACTCATATATGCCAACCCACACTGCATGTGTTTTGGGATGTGGAAGGAAACCAGTATTCCCAGACAAACCCATCACCACACACAAGGATGACATGCAGACTCTGCACAGATGGCACCCAGGCAAGAATAAAACTGGAGAAAATTTGCAGTGAAGCAGTAATGCTACTCACTGAACAACACAGAACAAATGTACATTGTTATATAACTGGCAGCTTTTTTATGAGCTGGAATCTCATGCAGATCCTTTATTAGGTTTGATAGAACTACTCAGCTGTAAGACTTGATTGATTGGACTGTAGCCAAGCAGTCTTGATAAAATGAGATAGAAATGATAAGCATGTTGTCCCGGATTATGACAGTGGTTTTTCATAAGTCCTGGAAAATGAGAGGCATCTGAGTTCAAAAATGATCTAACAACCATTAGATTGCCTCAAGCACATGCACCATCCAAAAGAAGGCAAAGCAAGCTGTTGTCTCTGTTTGCTTAATTTATGAACATAAATGTCCCTTCATGTTTTGTAAGTCAGTATTTAGGTATGCCTGGAATGTTGCCCCTATTCTAACATAATTGTAGAAGTGGTTTGAACGTGGGGCAGTCAGTGCTTGTGGAGATTTGGATGCTTTTAAAACCTATCAATAATCCTTTAAAATTTTATAAGGTTGTTGGTGGAAGCGGGACATCTGCCAATTTATCTACTGTTTTTGGAAGTATACCATTGGTTATAGGACATTTTGTATCATCATCTACAAAAAGCAGTAAAGCATAATAATTTGAAAACCGTCTCCCAAAGCATATTTGTAGACCCTACCCCAGCCAGAAATCCAAGAATACATAGCATTACATATTCAAAGGCATAAAGAACAAAAGTAAAAATCTCATAATTTGACTCACTTAAATGTTCATTGCAATATCCAGAGTATTAATCCCTTTTCTATCTTACTTTTGAAATCTGTAAAATCTTGGACTAAACTACCAATCACTGGAGAGTATAGCGACTGCTTCTCAGGAGTCAGCCTGAGATTTGTGCTTCTATTTTTTCTTCTTTGAAACACAGAAGGATATTATTTCTTAGCCTTCTTAGAGATTAACAGTCACTGGAAAGCCAGAAAATTGCTTGTTAGGAACTATTTTAGGATTAATGCTACCTCTTGGCTCCTGGTGTGAGGAGCAGAGAGACCCTGATTCCTGTTGGCCGCCTCTGATTGTGCAGTCTGTTTAGATTTCAGTGAGTGGTCTGGTTACAGTTTTGCTGAGTACCTCTTCAGATCATTTGTGCAGCTTGGCCATCTGTTGGGACCAGATGCTGTGGGTTCTAACCAGGTTATCTACCAAAAGTAGGCTATAGCAAGTACACTGAACACAGCAACATCTGGGTTAATACTACTTCTCAGGAAGCAGTTTGGGATTAATTCTACTCTTTTGCTTCTGGTGAGAGAAGTAGCTAAGGTTCATAGGATGATACTAGGCTATTGCCACACAGGCCATTATAAGCCTAGCCAAGAACTTCACCCATGTTCCCACAAAGTCAGCACCTGTTTTCCCTGTCCAGCAGGGATACAGGTGGGATCCCAGGGGTATATTTTCTGTTTCCCATACAGTCGTCTAGGTACCTCTTAAAGAGGACTAGTGAGGTACTCTGCTTGACACGGAGAGGAAATCTATTCCACAGATAGGGGAGTCATTAGGACACAAATCTATCCCACCGACAAGTTCTGTTAATGTCACAGACCAGGTTGAGACCTTGCGTGTGGGTTGCATGAGTGGAGTTTGACTTATGGATATGTAGCAGCTCCATGAAGGCTGAGTCTGAGACAGCCTTGTATGCCAGACACAGGTTACCTCAGAGCAGTCTGTATGAGACTGAGTAGAGGGACAGGGCTTTTAGCCTATATATATAGGATAGGTGTTTGAGACCTTGGATTTTCCTAGTCAGGAACCTCTGTGGTCTCTCCAACTGCTGCATGTGCTTGGCAAGGTACATGCCAAAGTGGGCATTGTACTCGATAATGGGTCTGATAAGGGAGGAGTACAGGGATGTTATGACCTCCTTGTTCCTGGATGAAATACCTTTATGTATGAGGTGGGCCATTTAGAAAGCCTTCCATACAATGGAGGCAATGTGCTGGTCAAAAGTCAGGTTGCTATCACCCTGGCTGCCCAAGTCCCTCATGACAGATTATGTGCTTAGTACATTGTTATTAATGTGATAATTAGTGAGGACACCATTTTCCCCAAAGGGGATAATAATGCATTTCTTGGTATTCAGTTTGAGGCCATGCTTCTGGCACTAGTCATTAGTTTGGCTAATGCCCTCTTGGAGGATGTTCATATCACTAGGGGAATTTATGACAGTGCCCAGCTTGCTTTCATCTGCAAACTTGGTCAACCACAGACCACTGGTTTTGGCTTGCACCTCAGAAAATTATATCCCAAACAGTAGATGCCCCAAGACCAATCCTTGACGTGCGCCGCTTGTTATGGGTCTACTGCTAGAGGTGACTTGCCTTAGTTTGACTGAGTGGGTTCTATCAGTAAGCCAGTTAGCTACCCATCTGGTAACATATGGGTTGATGCCTAGCTGGTAGAATTTCTTTATTATGCCCGAGTGGGGGAATAGTGTTGAAGGCTTCGGCTAGGTCAAGGTAGGTGGTGTGCACTGTCTTGCCCTCATCCATGGCTTTGGTGACTGTTTCAAAGAAGGCTACCAAGTTTAACAGGTATGATCTCCCTTTGACAAAACCAAACTGTGTGGGATCAAGCGTTTGGAGGTTGCCAATGTCCTTATTTATAAGATCCATGATAATGCCTTCCATGGCCTTGCAGATCAGGCTAGTTAAGCTGATAGGGCTTTAAATGCTTGGGCCGGTGGGCACTCCATCTTTGTGTAGAAGGATGACAGTTGCTGTCCTCCATTCTTCTGGGACAAAGCTGATGCACAGGCTTTGCTTGAATATGGTGCCTAGTGCTGCTGAGAGCTCCTGCCTAAGTTCATGTAGGACACAGCCAGGAATGTTGTTGGGTCCCATGGAGGCTGTATTTTTTCCATTGAGAGGGTATTAATAACTTGCTCCATGGTGATGAGTAGAAGGGGGCAGGTGCTGGTCATGTCCTGGTTTACTAATGGCGGACAGGGGGGTGAAGTTTTCACTGAAACTGCCTGCCAGCAGGTTGGCTATATTTATGGGATTTGTGCATGTGGTATTCTTCACCACAAATTCAGAGCAGATTTGGGAGTTACCTTTGAGATTTCGGATGTATGAGAAGACGACCTTGTGATTGTCCTTAGTGGATGTGCCCAATTTGGACTCAAAGTTAACCTTAGAAGATTTCACCAGTGACCTTATTTGCTTGTTCAGACCTAGGAAAGATTGCTTCCACCTTGACACCTGCGCTCCTTCTTGGTCCTGGACAATAATTTTTTCCTTTGATTACAGAGTCTGTTTATTGCTGCGGTCCACCAGACAGGTTTACTCTTCCTTGAGTAAGATGATTTGGTCCTGTCAAATATTGCTGAGTCCATGCAGCTATATAGGTGCTCATATAATGTTTTGGTGTAGGCTTGGACATTAGTGCTTGATTCAACCGAAGAGATGGTGGCTGTGAAGCTGCTTATACCTGCTCTCAAAAGATTGTAAAGCTTTGGAAAAGTTTTTTTGCTCGACCTTGGCAGGGATGGGGGTGGTCAGGGGAGTTGGTGACTTCAAAAGTGATTACTTTATGGTCGGATCTTCACATGGAAGATGACACTGTAGAGTTGTGACAGTGGCTACTCATGTTGGTTCGTACCAGGTCCAGGATATTTTCCCCTCTTGTGGGGGTGTCAACCAGCTGATCCAATGCATTGCCATTGACAAAGTTGAGGAATCTCTGGGATTCGTGTTTGAGCTAGAATAGGTCTTCCACTCTATGGTTGGGTAGTTAAAGTCACCCATGATCAGGGTAGAAGGTTGAATCTTGACGGATTCAAGTAAGTGCAAACAGGTGGAGTGGGCCTCCTGAGTTGTGGTTGGGGTTCTGTAGCTAGCTATGATTTGAATAGGTGTTTTGTCAACAAATAAACAAAAAGCATTAAAAAACTGAATAAAATATGAAAGAGGTCCAAGAAACCACAACCACAGCTGCTGAAATCCAATCTTTAATGAAAACACACACAATTATTGAGCACTTTCATCTCAATAAAAAGAGACTTCATCAGAATACAATACTAATAAAAATGAGCAATTTAAATCCTCTCTCTCTATTACATCTGCACCCATTCACTTGTAAAAAACAAATAATCTTAATGACAAACCATTAACTTTTTAAAAAAAAAAACCTGGATAGGATAAATGTTACAAAAACAACAATAACATGTTAAAATATTGCAATATATACAATTATATCTACAAAAACTAATCTCATGAACACATATTTTATATATTTTTTATATTTTATTTGCTTTTTCATGTAAAATAGGTATAATGAAAATTGCATTGTTTGAACCTGGGGGAAACATCGCAGCTAACCTAAGCTGCCATTCTGTTTCTTTTTTCTTTAATGTATTTTTCCAGTCCCCCCCCCCCCCTCCAGCATCAAGTTTAATGATTTCTAAGATCCCAATTAGGAACTTTTCAAACTTCAAACAAACCTGGTAGTGCTTATATAATGCACTATTTTGTTTCCCATTCCTTATATCATTTACATGCTCATATATTCTACATCGCTCTGTCTTGCCCACATAAAAGTGAAAACATGTAGCACAGATACCTAAATAAAATACCCTACTCATCATGCAGTTACCTTTCTTAAACAGAACTCTACTATGCATTCTGTTATTTAAAGTAAGTGTATTCTCCTTAAAAATAAATGGGCATTGCCTACAGGCTACACATGATTTAGTACAGGCATCTGTTGTACATGAAGTTTCTATTTTACATTCAAGAAGTTTCTTGACGTTTGCTCCTCTACTATTAACGAATCTAGGTGTTTTACCCACTTTATCCAAAATATCCTGATTCAACCTGAAAATATTTCAATTAGAGCTCAACATTCTCTTGATTTCATTGGTTAAATGATTATATTGTAATACACAAGCTTTTTCATGAGGGGCCTTGTTTGTGTGTAACAATCTATCATTACCTGTTGTAGGCAAGCCAACCCCCAATAACGGTTTATAAAGAGTACCCCATTTTTTGTATACTTAATCTATTATTTCTTCAGTAAACTCTTTGGAGTACCCCCTCTCCTGAAACATACAACAGATTTTATTCAATTCACTTTTCACATCATCTTGGTGTGATGTCATGTGTGCTACTCTAATTGCTTGCCCCTTCACAATGCTTTTTTTCTGAGTGTCTGGGTGATTACTTTGAAAATGCAAATAGGAATTGCAGAATGCATCTTTATGAAAAATCCTTGAACTAAACCCATTATTATTATGAAAAATGTAAGCATCTAAATAATTAATATCGGAAACATCCAAACTATGTGTAAATTGTAAACATTCTTAGTATTATTCACATATTGTACAAATTGTTCAATTTCACCACTAGGACCATCCCACAAAATAAAGATGTCATCCAAAAATCTAGAATACATCCTTATTCTGTGCCAAAAAGGGCACTGAAATACACAATTGGTTTCCCATCCAAGTAATACAAGATTTGCATAAACAGGAGTGCAAGCCACTCCCATTGCTATACCTTTGATTTGTTGTTAGAACTCCCCCTCAAAATAGATGTAATTATTTTCTAAGGCCAAACTCATAATTTCACATAATAATGTTATCTGGTCATGTGTAAGGTAAGAAAAATGAAAGAGGCTTTCCTCAAACAAAGCCATCCTGTCCTCCTTGGGAATAACACTAAACAGATCTCTAACATCTACTGTAAGATAAATAAGATCCTCCTTCCATAATGCTTTCATTAAACTGCCCAAAAATTCCCAAGAGTCTTTCAGTAAATGTTCAGTTTTATCCACCGCATGTTGTACCCAAGAATCCACATACACTGCTAGCAGGTGGGTCTTAGACCAATTTGCTGCAACTATAGGTCTTAAAGGAGGAGTTTCAACATTTTTTGTGGACCTTGCCACAGAACACAGGGATAATGGGCTCTTTATTGTGCAAAAAATTATAATCTTCTACAACAATTCTCTGATTTATGAAATATTCTAAGAATGAATCAGTACGAGAATAGGCTATGTGAATTTGATTTTTCGAAACCCCTACATATGTAGTAGCATCAAATAACATCTCCTGCATCACATTTGAATAATCAAGTGCCCTAAAAAGAACTAAACCCCCACCTTTATCCGGGGTCATAATACGAATTGAATAATCCCTTCTGAGATCCATTAACAAATTATATTCTCTTTTGGTGAGATTACATGGTATTCTAGTATAATTTAAATGAATATCATAAATATCTTCTATGACTATGTTTTCATATGCATCTAATAAGGGATGTAATGGGAGATTGAATACACTCTTTCTTTTTGGTATAACCACTGAACTTTGACCATTCTCAGTTGGAAGAATGGCCTGTTGAGTGGAAAAAAAGATGTCAAAATTTAATTTTCTAACATATCATTTTAAACCCATCAAGTTATCAACCAAGTTTCTCTTCTTTTCAGGAATGCATTTAGCCCCTTTTGATAACAAATTAAAATATTCTTGTGTAATTACCCTATCCGTGTAATTATAAATGGTAAAACCACTGTTTCTGCATACAATACCACTAAATCCACTTAATTCCTGTAGTTGTTCCCCTTCCTGTAACTGTTATTTCTCCCCATTTGTGGATAGAAATTTCTGTTGTATTCCCTCTTCTCTGTGTATCTGTGGGCCAGTCTCTCTGAGGGTCTCACCCCTTGGAAATCCTGCTGTTCATCCTCAACCCCCTCCAGATCTACACTAGCATTCTTAACCACTTCACTGTAGCTTAATCTATGAGCATCTCTACCTCTATGTATACATGTATCCAAAACCTTCCCAGTAGGATATACCTGTTTGTTATTGTATTGCTTAATGTCCCTTTCTAACTTACGTTTCTTTTTGTGAAAAATATTGTTGCATTTCCTCTCCACCTTGTCCAAAACTTTAAAATACAAACTAGTGTATTGTGGGAACAACAAATCCTTTCTTATTTTGGCATCTAAGGATTCAACTTCACGAGCCACTACATTTTTCTGTTTTTCAAAAAAAAAAACACAAGTCTTTTTAACAAGGTTTAACCCAATATCATCAAAAAAATGCAACAAAACCATCAGTAACATCTGTATCATAAGTGATACCAAACTAGAACTTGAAAAGTCTTAGACCCCGTGGTGCAATTTTAAGATGCAAACATTCTTTAAAATATGCTATATCCATATCCAGTGATTTTAATTTAAAAAGTCTCTTCTCAAAAAAGTATATTAAATCTTTGAGTGAAACAAAGTAATTGTTTTTACTATGTAAAACACCTGTCGCTTAATTCTGGAATTCATTAGCACCATCTTGTCTAAAACTTAACTGTTTTGCCACTAAATTAGCATATTGGTTATTTATATTGTCTAAATGCACAAGTATCATATGATGGGGAAACACCCTGTCCATTAAAGTCATTACGCTCATGTGGTGAATGAAAACCAACATTAAATGATTGCACAGTACCTACATGATGTGTTGATACATCACGTTTGTTTTTAGAGTTGGTAGAACATTGAAAATCCATTCTATCTTCTACAAAATGCAGGCAAGAGCTATCCTGTAAAGATCTTTGTGACACAGATGCCATGCTACCTTCCTGGTGCACGCCAGCCTATCCAATCACATGACCTGGTAAGCCAATCAAACGGCCATTGCCGAGGCAACTAGTAGTGGCCTTGCCGCGATCACCAAAATGTGAAACAGGCTCCCTTGAACTACCGCCAGTAGAAATATGTGAACCATTACCATTCTCCTTTGGTGAAAAATGCTCAATGAGCCTAGTAAGTTCACCTTTAAGCTACGATACCTCCTCTTTTAAAAGCGTGAACTCTGAATTCACTCCATCCCCATAAGGGGTATTTATAGAGTCCAAGGAGACCATAGTAAACCTCGGACCAGTAAACTCGAACAAAAACAACCAATGAAGCAAAAAGCACCAAAAAACTGAATAAAATATGATAGAGGACCAAGAAACCACAACCGCAGCTGCTGAACTCCAATCTTTAATGAAAACACACACGATTATAGAGTGCGTTCATCTCAATAAAAAATAGACTTTATCAGAATACAATAATAATACAATACTAATAAAGATGAGGAATTTAAATACTCTTTCTCTATTACATCTCCACCAATCACTTGTAAAAAACAAACTTAATGACAAACCATTAACTTTTTAAAAAATCCTGGATAGGATAAATTTTACAAAAACAACATGTTAAAATATTGCAATATATACAATTATATCTAAAAAAACTAACGTCATGAACATATATTTTATATAATTTTTATATTTTATTTGCTTTTTCATGTAAATTAGGTACAATGGAAATTGCATTGTTTGAACCTGGGGGAAACATTGCAGCTAACCTAAGCTGCCATTCTGTTTCTTTTTTTCATTAATGTATTTTTCCAGTCTCCCTTCAGCATCAAGTTTAATGAGTTCCAAGATTGCAGATAAGAACTTTTCAAACTTCAAACAAAACTGGGAGTGCTTATATAATGCACTATTTGTTTCCCATTCCTTATATCATTTACATGGTCACATATTCTACATCTTAGGGGACGCTCAGTCTTGCCAACATAAAAATGAAAACATGTAGCACAGATACCTAAATAAACTACCCTACTCATCCTGCAGTTACCTTTCTTAAACAAAACTCTTCTATGCATTCTGTTATTTAAACTAGGTGTATTCTCCTTAAAAATAAATGGACATTGACTACAGGCTCCACTCGATTTAGTACAGGCATCTGTTGTACATGAAGTTTCTATTTTACATTCAAGAAGTTTCTTGAAGATTGCTCCTGCACTATTAACAAATCTAGGTGCTTTACCCACTTTATCCAGAATATCGTGGTTCACCCTGAAAATATTCCAATTAGAGGTCAAGGCTCTCTTGATTTTATTGGTTAAATGATTATATTATAATACATAAGCTTTTTCATAAGGGGCCTAGTTTGTGTGTAACAATCTATCATTACCTGTTGTAGGCAAGCCAACCCCCAATAATGGTTTATAAATAGCACACCATTTTTTGTATACTTTGCATACTATTTCCTCAGTGAACTCTTTGGGGTACCCCCTCTCCTGAAACATACAACAGATTTTATTCAATTCTCTTTTCACATCATCTTGGTGTGATGTCATGTGTGCTACTCTAATTGCTTGCCCCATTCACAATGCTTTTTTTCTGAGTGTTTGGGTGATTACTTTGAAAATGCAAAGAGGAATTGCAGAATGTATCTTTACAAAAAGTCCTTGATCTAAATCCATTATTATCATGAAAAATGTACAGTAAGTATCTAAATAATTAATGCCAAAAACATCCGAACTAAATGTAAATTGTAAAAATTCTTAGTATTATTCACATTGTATAAATTGTTCAATCTCACCACTAGGGCCATCCCATAAAATAAAGATGTCATCCAGAAATCTAGAATACATCCTTATTCTGTGCCAAAAAGGGCACTGAAATACAAAATTGGTTTCCCATCCAAGTAATACAAGATTTGCATAAACAGGGGCACAAGCCGCACCCATTGCTACACATTTGATTTGTTGATAGAACTCCCCCTCAAAATAGATGTAATTATTTTCTAAGACCAAACTTATAATTTCACATAATAATGTTATCTGGTCATGTGTAAGGTCAGAAAAATTAAACAGGGCTTCCTCAAACAAATCCATCCCGTCCTCATTGGGAATAACAGTAAACAGATCTCTAACATCTACTGTAAGATAAATAAGATCCTCCTTCCATAACTCTTTCCTCACCTGGAGTGTCTCCTGTGCTTCATTCTGTTTGACCAGCCTGGAGATGTCTTTGATAAATATTGAAACTCCACCTCCTTTGGCTTTGCAGCCCTCTGTTTGGGGTCTGAAAGTATGGTAGGACAAGTAACCTGATAAGGCTGGGGTGCTCTCTGCAGCTTCGAACAAGGTTTCAGTGACTGCACAAATATCAACATCTTCCTGGGTGAGGAATGCTTGCAATGAGTGCAGTTTCATGTTAAGACTCATAGCGTTTAGCAGCATGACCTTTAAATTTCATTTAGAAGAATTTTTCACATTGGTAATTTTGTCCTCATGACTTTGCCTAAAAAAGGCACTATGGGGGATGCAAGAGCCTTTGCTAGAAGCCTGAAACCCAGGGGAGACAGATGAAGGCCATCTCTAAGAAAGCATCATCTCCGATTCCTAGGTGCGTATAGTGCTGTTGAGACCAGCACTATCTCCACTGCCAGACAGAAAGCACCATCGGTAATCAATTGTCAATCTCATAGGTGCTACTCCCTCTTCCGCCTGCATTAGTAAGCACCTAAAATCTTAAATGATACTTTCCAACCATCTCTGTTGCCATCTTGGTTGAAACAGACATTCTTTGACAATGTAGCAATTATCTCATGTTTAGTCATAACCGCTTACTACGTAAAACTGACAGTCTGTGAGTGAATCAGCTATTTAATTTTATAGTGGCAAAACTGTCACTTGAAGGCACTACATTTGTCAGTGCCACATAACATCACACTAAACCTATCACACACAGATAAGACCAACACATAGACCTACATATATTCAGGCTATTAAAAGTAAGCTACCTACACCACAAACGCCTCCTAAATGTAACCTAAGAAACAAGTACCCTCAACAACCTCAAACACACACGAGTATAGCACTAATGTTGAAATATACATCAAAGAGTCACAATGTCTCTGTTCGAAAGTTCATAAGACCAACCTCCACACAATCCAAAATCCTAGTCTGATTCTATTGTGAGCTACACCAATGCACCACTCACCGGGCTGTGGAAGAAGAGGGTCACTCTCAGTTCCCTATCAGTTCCCAAGATTCAACCCATCACACAGACACTCAAGTCCATGCACTACAAGTACACATATGACAGAGTCATAGTACACATGACTTGAGGCATGCAACTTTGGACTTCATGAAGAGAGACATGATGGAACCCTCCGAGTATGTGTCCATGGCTAGTATGAACCTACCTTTCAGCACCATTATACCATCACCAATGATGCCACAATTCAAACCAAAATTATTGAATTCAACTATTGGCTTAGTTTCTGACATTATTCAAAGATATATATATATATATATATATATATATATATATATATATATATATATACATACATACAATATATATATGGGTCCCCTTGACATTGTCAACACTTCAAATTGCCGAATTTCATATGGCCGAGACCATATGATCAACATTTGAAATACCAATAATGCAGAACCGGCACCTCCATATAGTGCGGGAAGGAAAGATTTCCATTCCTGCACTGTAGTGCGATCTCGGAGTTGGTATATTTAAGTTATGGGGGGGTGCAGGGGGGCTTTCCTCCCTGCTAGCAGTGTTTAGGTAAGTGTTTGTTGTTTTTTTACTTTTGTATTTCATATGTTCGACATTTCAAGTGTCAAGCATATGGTCTTGGCCATATGAAATTCAGCATTTTGAAGTATCGAACATATATGAAGTAGATATATATATATATATATATATATATATATATATATATATATATATATATCAGACTGTGAGGAGATGGTAGACAGCCCTAACTGCTTAGCCAGGAATGAATGGCCTGGACCTAACCTCCATAAGGCTTTCACATATTGGCTAAAACATTGCTTGCCCATTTTGCCACAAATCTAAGAACACATTCTATTAGATATGTATTCAAAGGTATAAACACTAAACATAAAAATCTTATAATCCAACTCACTTAATGAACACTGCAATATTCAGAGTATTAATTTCATCTCTAGCTTATTTTTGAAATAAGTAAAATCTTGGACTAAACTACGAATCACTGAAGAGGCTAAGAACTGCTTCTCAGGAATCAGCTTGGGATTGTGTTTTTAGGCAACATCACTCCTCAAAAGTTTCCAACAAAGCAAACCAGAATCTGGATAGCATAAAGGTTTTGATGTTCAGTTATAGAAATCTAAACAAAAAAACTCCACTCCCTACAAGTATCCCTACCCTGAAAAACATTGATATACACATCATTACAGAGACCTACTTCAACACCATTGTGAGATTCCCCATCAATACAGGGTTTCAATGTCTCTCAACACATTCAGGTCATCACACTAGATGAATGCACTATAGGTGGTGGTGTCATAATATCTGTAAAAAAAAAAAAAAAAAAACAATCAGTTCTTCTGCAGAAGTTAGACAGGATAATAATTTGGACCTCCTTGTGCAGCCTATCATTAACAACACTCCTTATCGAATCATGGCTACCTGTAGGACCCCATCTATGTCCCCCTAAGCCCATAATGACTACCTAACTACAATGGTGTCCCAATGCATTAAGCTAACACCATTCTCACTGGGGGACTTCAATCCTTTATTAACCAAGAGATGGATACATCCTCCAAAATGTATGCCCAGAGATTTCTGAACTTCATCTATACAAATCCTCTGAACCAGTTAGTCCATACACCAAACAGGGATGATAAAATCCTCAACTTGGTGTCATCAATATCGGACAGCTCTGCTCCGTACCAGTTGTAACTCCCTCCCTGGTCAAATCGGTCCACAAATCAGTCCCATTCACCTTAAAACTGAAGCTGAACAAACTGTCCACTACCAAGATGTTCAGAGATTATACAAAGGCTAATGTATTGAAACTGAGTAATAACTTGGCTTAATTCTACATCCCCTTCCAAATCAATGACCCCACTGCTTATGGAGAATCCTTTACTACCATATTCTATGCACATGTGAATACCTGTAAAGATACATCTGTCCCACACTGACATAAATACAATGCCGAATTCAAAACTAAGTCCTTAAGGTTGAATCTAAACATAAACAGGCTCTATAATAAAAGAAAAAAAAACATTGCATGTAAAATTAAATGTAACATTACATTTCCAGATCTCATACCCCCGTCTACACCTACCCCTCAAAATCTCACATGAGATAGTCCTCAAGGCACTATCCAAGGCCAAGAATACTGCTTCTATGGGACCCAATAATATACTGGGCTGTTGAAACAGGACCTGTCAACCCACTACAGAGCCTTTTCAATGTCAGCCTCCAAATAGGCTTTGTGCCAGACAAATGAAGGTCAGAGACTTTCACCTCCTTCTACAAAAGTGGGTGTCAATGGAATTAGGAAATTATAGACCCACAAGTCTGACCAGCCTAACCTATAAAGCTGTGGAAAGGATTATTATGGAGTTGATAAATAAGGACACAGGTAACCTACAGACTCTCAACACAAACCAGATTGAATCTGCTATGGGCAGGTCCTGCCTACTTAATCAGAATGACTTCTTCAAGAAGGTTGCTGAAGCAATGGATAAGACCAAATCAGTACACATTGCATACATACATACACCTTGCAAAGGCATTCAACATCATCCAACACTCAAGTATCAAAGATACACTATACCAGCTTAATGTTAATTCCTATGTAATTCAGTGGATAGATGACTGGGTCAAAAACAGAACCCTGGAAATTAGATAGGCTGCTCTACCACCTTCAAATGACCTGTCACTAGCTGTGTATTCCAGGGTTCAGTCCTTGGGCCACTACTCTTTGGCATTTACACATTGAAAGTCAAAGCTACTGCGAAGGGTGTATGGCCGACCAAGTTTGCAGATGACTTTAAACTTGATGCCATCATAAACTCCCCAGAGGACTCCAAGATTGTCTAGGAGTCCTTTCCCAAACCCACAACTGGTGCTAAAACCATGGTCAGACTAAATGCCATGAAGTACATAACAGTATCCTTTGACAAGCAAGAAGTGCTTTGTAACTTATCACACTTGCAACGCACCCCTGAAAACTGATCCAATAGTTAGGGACCCAGAAACCTATGCTGACAATGAGCTGTTCATCAATCACCATGTATCCACTATTGCAAGAAAGTACTTTTTTTATTGCACAGCTTCCAGGTCCAGGGGTGTGATCACTGCAATTTACTCTACCCTCATCAGGCTGATCACTGAGTATAATTGCTGTCCTCAGCATGTACCTGTCCAAATATCTGACACAACCTGAATGGCCACAATGCTTTCTTACCAAGATAATTAGGGACCAAAATCATAAAAAATACGTGGACCATCTCAAAATCTTGTCCCTCTCCTCAGTATCATACAGGCTATTGAGGGTGATATCTGCATTGGTACACAGCATCAACATACCCTATCCTCTCAGATCTATTGCATATTCACAACTCCATTCAGGAAATAAATACATCTTCAAGAGATCTAAATCTCTTTTACAACATAAACAAAACATGTTGGAGGGATGGAGGTGAGTTAATTGCTTGAATATACATTTGCTGAGACACAATTGACCTAAATATGTTGATCTAATGTGCAAGTGGTCGAAAATACATTTGTGTGAAACTATTTAGTCTAAATACATTTAATCATTAGTTGAGAAATAATGTTAGACACAATAAGGAACTATGCTGTTTGGACATAGTCCATCAATGAAATGCTTTAAGTAGTGCAACCTACAGACACATCTGTCTAGCATATAACACAGGCCAGTGTAAAGCACTGCTGGTACAATGTCTTACTGTATACTGGCAGTGATACCAGATTTTGAGAGATTTCTCCCATCTTAGATTTGAAGCGACCATGGAATTGGTACATAAATATTGTTTTTTTTTTTTGGGGGGGGGGGTCTTGCCCCCTGCAAAAAAGCACTTGCAAATAACTTTTTCACTAGGTCACAAACTCAGCAATTCTTGCTGATTAGTGTGTTGGGAATATTCTTTTTTTCAAGCAAATTGTGTTTAGAGCAAACCATATATGTGCTGTCATGGACTTATGGTTTAGGTAAGTTTTTTTAGGTGAATTATGTGTCAAACAAATGTGTATTCAAACCATTTACACATATCTGAAGGGATATATATATATATGTATCACAGGAAATACCACTTCTTTCAAATCATCTTCCTCTCCACATAAAGCTAAGTACTTATCTTACACTATTCAAAAATAATCTGGATGAATGGACGGGAAACTGCAAATTCACCCCTGGTTTAGCACCCTTGTCCCTCAGGAAAAGTGGCAACATGCAAGTGTTCTGCTCATCCCTAGGTTATTCATGCTTAAAATATATAGTCTAGAAATGTAATGAGAGTGTATTGCTAGGCTTGTAAAGATCCTCATAGATCAGTATTCTAATAAGTACCCATGAACTACTGCCGTTACATAAATACAGTATTAATGCTCAAGTAAATGAAATTTCAGATATCTAGTGTGTGAGGAGAATTTAGAAATAAAATCATTCATGTCTACGCCACTTGACATTAATTTAAACAATCTTTTCACTCTTTCAAATATCTTTTGTATCACAAACACACACACACACACACACACACACACACACACACACACACACACACACACACACACACACACACACACACACTGTCTTTCGGCTTTTCCCAATTAGGGGTCTCCAGAGCAGAACTCCAGTCCACTAATGATTGGCAGTGAAGTTTTACGGTGTCGAGTTGCCAGCCCGTTACCCAACCTTCAAAGAAGGCACACCCACACACGCTCACACCTACCTGCATGTCTTTAAATTCACTCGACCGTGGGGAGGACATGCAGATTCTGCACAAAAGGCACACCAGCCAAGAATCAAACTGGAGAGTCTCTTTCTGTGTCATTAAATATCCTCCTCCTCTTTTTTGAGTGTCCATATTTTGAGTTCATCTCAACACATCAGTTTCTGAGGTGATAACCTACATTGTTTCTCTATTTGCTTTTTATATCCAGGCCTGCCAAAGTGACACCCACATGTTAATTCCAAAGTCCCCCGTGACTTATAACAATGATCTAAATTCTCCTGTGACCCATAAAAATGTATAGCTCATAACATTACAAACAATAAATGCTTATGCCTAGCAGTTCAGAAACATTGCTTGCTTAGACACATAGTAGAACAGACTGCTGAGTATATTTCTGCCCCAGTATTTTGACTTTTCTCAAAATGCAAAGACTGGCCCATAAATGGCCAGGTAGTGCAAAGACTGTCCCATAAATAGCCAGGCAATGACTCTAAACAGATAAGACAAATGAGCCACCAGACAGGCAAACAGACATATATTAAATCCACAAGACACTATACCAGATTCAAATATACCTGTACAATGATGGGTCCAGAAAACACAAAAGAGTTTTTTAGTTATTCCAGTGTAACAGAAATTAACAACAGAGCAAAAACAAAATAAAGCCATTTTACTTACAGCATTTTTCTCTTTAATTTCTGCGATGATAGTTTTCCCATCAATCACTGCTTCAAATTTATACACAATAGCATCATCATCCATTGGGAAGAAAAACACAGCTTCCACCGGGTCTTGTAAATCATTCTTGTACAGGAGTGTTGCAGTAACATCTGCAATGATACCCTTCACCTGCACAGACACTGAGACATCCTTAAGAGCAACTATAATCAAGACAGAAAGAATGTGTCACAGGGATAACAATTTTAAGGAAATTAAAAGATATCACAGGGAGAGTGTTTGGGAGGGTTAATAAAAAAGTAAAAGGCAGCAACAAGCTCACACACAGGTATAAAATTGTATTGCAAATATTTAGAGAAAAAAGGTATGTTTTAATAAAGTTCAAATGTACAGCTAAAATAATTGTAATAAATTCTGGTCTGGTAAGTCTTGAATTTCTTTTTCTATATGGACTCAGGTTAAAAATGCAATAATATAAAAGAAAACTACTTCAGTGAAAATACTGTCCTTTATCAACTCTGAAATGGGGTCTAGATTACGTGATCGAATGGTCAAATAATAGAACACGTAATAGTCAACCCATAATAATCGAACCACCACAATGTCGAATGGAAATGAAAAAAGAAAAACCCACCAAAACAAACCATTTAAATGCTGTATGCGGGGGGGGCAAGCCCCCCTGCATCCCCACACCCCCACTACTTAAATATACCAACTCCAAGATCGCACTACAGTGCAGACAATGGAAAACTTCCATTTCTGCACTGTACAGAGATTTCCATTGAACCGTTCGACATTGTGGTGGTTAGATTATTACGGGTCGACTATTATGTGTTTGAATATTTGACCATTCGATCACATAATATAGTCCCTCTGAAATGTATATGCTAGCTGCAGGATGGAAAATATTTAAAAAAGAAATACAACTTGTAGACTGAAAATCTAATATCAGGAATGTATGGCATTACTATACAAGCAGCAAAAGTTAGTAGTAAAAGGAATGGAATTCTTTAGAAGGGGTAAAAACAATAGAAGCAATGGGTTCCACAGACATATTTTATCAGCAGCTATGATCAAAAATCTAATAAATGCAGCACATTTTTTTTTCAGTTATCTCTTTGGCTTTTCACCTAGTTACTACCATCAGCCATGTTCAGTGACCCTCTATAGTATATGTGGGTTGAGTCACTCCACAGTGTCTAATAAGCTCACATTCAGGACTATGACCACTATCAGTAGAAGTACACTGGGGAATGGGAGACAGCAGATAGGGACATCATGCGATGACCTCAACCTGATAACTCCTATCTACCTCACCTGATGTAGGACAACAATATTGCATTAGGTGAGGACTTCCTCTGTACACTCCACACTCCATTGTCAGTGTTTGTCTGGCTGTGTTTTCCCTAAAAAAATTGCCCTTTAACTCCTATCTACCTCACCTTAAGTAGGACAACAATATTGCATTAGGTGAGGGCTTCCTCTGTACACTCCACACTCCATTGTCAGTGTTTGTCTGGCTGTGTTTTCCCCTTTATATTTTTTTGTCTGGAGCAAAACCCTCCTACAATCTCTACTGCTGCTTTGCTGCTTTTGACCAGATAAATCTCCTTTTACCCCCAAAATCAATGAGTGCTGCTCATTCCCTCTATAATGCCCTTTGACACCATGGTTGTTAGTCAAACATCTGCTTGCATTATTGCCTTTTTAACCATTTGTTAACTTCGAGGCACTCTCCCAGGAGAAGACAGAGTAATTAGCAAGTGAAAAATTAAGTAACAATGAATAGGAAGTGAGTAGCATTGTTTTACAAGGGCACCCATGTTTTAAATGTTTTTCCTATCTGCTCTTAAGGTCCTCTGACAATCCACTATATCTCAAAATCTTTTTCTCCTATATTCTGGTCTGCCCTCTGGGCTGGTGCCACCTCGAGGTGCAGGAACTTGGCAGAACACACTGACTAGTTTGGGCTAGACAGGGAGGTCACAGTAGTCTGAGTGTTATACCATCCTTGGTACTTGTTAGGATCCTTTCTGCCCTTCTCTTCAACCTCTTATGAGGTTATCAGGCCACGCAACGATCGCTACAGTAAAGTCATTTCACTTAGAAGGCTGAAGTCTTTTCCATTTTCACTCATCACTTTACTTACTCTATTCTCCAACAAAAGGCACACATGTAAAAAGAAATTGATGCCTCTACCCCCCCCCCCACACACAGAATAGACCTCTGTCTCCCACCACTCCCCAGCTGAACATTCTAGCATTCAAGATCACTAGTTAAACTTAGTTTTTGTGATCCAGTAATAGCTCCATCCGTCTATGCTATATAGCTGGCTAGGACACCAAAACACCATACACACATAGGGATCCTGTTTTCCAAAAGAACATTATTTTATCTTTACAAAAATGCCAAGTAAAGGATTATGTTTAACTATGCTAATGAAAAGATTCTAGGTTTAACTCCTGGTTAAATAGTGTTTACTATTCTGATTCACATAAAACTAATTACACAGTAAACTTTAAAATAAACTTAACTAAATGTGTCAAAAATTGCAAACATTTACTTACTATGTTTATTTAGCAATTCACGAGGAACATAGCTGGGGTTTAACAAAACAAAAATTCAAAGTTAAAAGGGTTATGGAAAACTATATAGAAACCTTCATTCCTTCAAAATGTTGTAGCCAGTATGCATTGATACTTCATGATGCATTATTAAACAAGCTAAAGTATTACCACTTGTAATCAGTATACTATCACAACCAGATTGTGTTTTATTTATATATACATATATATATATATATATATATATATATATATATATATATATATATATATATGTATATATAGTTACAATTATTTTCTAAAGTTACAGAGGATTTAAAAAGATTACATGTGTAAGACAAATTTATATCTTGATATTTTGTAATTTTCTACAAATTTCAGGTGAATCCTGCAATTATTTCTATTCATATGATCTTAAGGGAGATATATGAGACTGGAAGATGATACTAATTAAAGGAAAATGAAATTAGGGACATATAGCTGTGAGTGAGTAAAATGAAATGAGTACATTACTTAAAGAATTAACATGCATATTACTCAGCTGATATGATTTTGATATAGATTTTAATAAGGGGAATGCCATTTTTGTTTCTACAGCAAAACTAAATTAGGTTCTATGAAAAGGATGATTCTGAAATATTTTTATATTGGGATATTTAACATGATTGCCATTGAGTTATTTCCATTTATTCTGCACAACACAAAAGTTGCAGGTTTAACAATAGTAGAATTAAACCTGACGCAAGCAATTCAAGAGATTTAAGGATGAGAAGGAAGCTATGTGGAAACAGTGCAAAGAAAAGGGTATTGAGTTACATACAAAATTCCTGTAGCTTAGAACTGTGACAGAAAGAGAGACAATGAAGAAAAAACAGGCATTCTTTTTTTCCCTATTTTTATTTATAATGAAAATAAAAAAGCAAAACTATATATAATATTTACAAAATTATTCAAAGACAAAAATCACACTTTAGATTATAAAAAATTAAAAACAATTCTAAAACACATTGCTTACAATTCATTAAAATATTTCTCTAAAAGAAACTTTAGTTTTATCCAGAATCTGTAATTAAGAGTTTTATCATTTGATCTTAAAGCTATTACATTCATTTCTATGTAGCATACAACAGAGGTCAGCAAAAGAAACTTACTAAAGTTAGGTGGTTTTGCACTATTTCAGTTTGATGTAATTATCATTCTTGATACTGTCAATAATATCCAGATCAGCAGATACTGTTAAGCATTTATACAATTAGGTATTGCAATATTTGTAGAATAAAAATATCACATATTATATACCTATTAGGCCAGAATGCTTTTTAAGAATGATTGAAAATCTTCCCAATGTCTGCTTATTTTTCATAACTTAAAATATATATCTCACCAATCTGCTTTAACTTTTTACATGTACAGCAAAAGTTTTCAGTAGTTCTTAACATTTTTGAAACTTTATGTGGTGCATTCCCAAGTATATATTTTCCAAAACATAGTTGGAGATGTTAACCCAACTGACTTTTAAATCAAGTTTTTATTACTGTTATTGTCAATTTCATTTAATTTCTCAATAATAAAATACCAATAGTTATTAGTAAATTTGATCTCTAGCTCTAAAGTTAATTTATACAGTACAGAAATGGATGGATTCATAATTTCATTATCTATTATACAGTAAATGAAGAGGAATGTTCTAGCAGATATGGAAAACATTCTCCCCAGGATTCATGAATCCTCTGTGTAAGACTAAATTAGTCTTACACAGAAATGCCAGACCAAGAGTAAGACAGCAGTGCACCATGCATATTAATGAGGGCTCGCTGCCTCAACTCCAAGGCTAACACAGAGCGTGCACGAGTGCAGGGGGCGTGTCGGACTGCCAAGCAGTCCAAAAATCCATGCCCTGCAAGTCTCTCAATTGGGAAATGTCAACTGACATGAGCGAGTCCGCTCAAATGTGTACATACCCAACACTGCACTCCTCCACATTCTAATCCCCTGTACAATTATAAAATGTAAAACTTTTATTTTTTTTTTTATTCCCAATATAGCTGCCCGTATTTGCGCATGTTTGCGCAGGTTTGCCCATTGCTTAGCTACAGTTAGCAGTTTAGACATCAAAGAGGATAATAAGAAACGTATATGCAAATTAAGCAAAATAGCAATAGCTTAGTGGTAGAGACTTCGCACAAAGAGGAGGCATTCCTGGTTTGAGGCCCACCACTCCCCTTTCTATTTTCTGTTGGAAAGCTGTATATAAAAATAATTCCTGACATTTATCATTTAAATTTTAGCAAAAAGCATTGAAATGGCCTATGTAGTAGTGAACGAATTTTATATATATATATATATATATATATATATATATATATATAAAAATAAGAAGGTGAAATGTTCATGCATGCTGATGAATGCATAAGTAATGTATCTTAAGCAATGTGAAGCACTGCTAAGCAAAGTTTACCAGTATTAAGAATATTTAAGTATAATTGCTCATAGCTTAGCACTGCTTTAACTAGCAGAATAGCTTTGTGCGTAGCTGCGCAATGTGCTAACTAGCGCAACGTCGGGCAACATAGAGCACCGTAGAGCAATGTTGGGAAAAGTTGAGCAAAGTCAGCTAAACACAGCCACACCTCCTAGCCAGACTGGCCAGTAGTAAAATAAAAAGCAATGACAGGCCTCGAACCCGGGATACTGTGCACCATAATCACAGTACTGAACCACTAAGTCATGACAGCTTTTCATAAGCATGCACTTTCAACACACACATACATATCAATGGAAGTTTACCCATTGCTAAGCAGGTGTGCCTTCAGCTGAGTTTTTTTCATAACTGGCCAATCACAAATAAGTGCAGGAAATGATGCATATTTAAGCTCCATAGGTGGGAATACTTGCCGTAACTGGTTGTAGCTCCCATCTGCAGGCAGCAATGGCCGGTGCTGGAGAGGGCTCTCGTTTTTGAGCTCAACGATGGGGCATTGAGGAGTCAAAAGTAATGGTTTGGCTTCTTGTCCATAATCATGAGGATAGACTCCTGTGGGGCCAGTACCAAGGCACCCAATACAAAGCGGAAGCCTGGGACCATCTAAGCTCATGAACTCACCAGTGCGACAGGTGTCCCTCGGACTGGTGAGTAGGTCAGACACCACCATGCAGACCTGAAGAGATGAAAGGTGGGTCAAGATGAAAGGTGGGTCAACTGCACCAGTGGATCAAGGAGGCCCATGAGATGGAAAATGCCACACTACTGAGTAAGTAGCCATGGAATTAAGTATGTAAGAATTGCTATTCTAGTCTATACTATGAATAGGTATGTCTCAATATCACTTCATTGAATTCACAGCTGCAGGTGTTCGTGCTGCGAATCAGCAAGCCTATGCAGATAGGCTGCTAAGGCTGCGCCACCAGGCAGGTTAATAATTATCCAGCTTGTACTGTTATGTAAAATAAATGAGATAGCCTGAAAAAAGTGTTTTAACACAATGAATAAAGGTATAATTATTCTGCATGTACTGTTATATAAAATAAATGAGAGAGCCTCTAGAAAAGTGTTATAAGTATTTAATAAAGTATAATTCCTGGAGTGTGTCTGCGTCATTTTCTTTGATATGTTGTTGTACTCTTGCATTGTAGAAATAGTACTGTAGTATTAAGAGCTGTTAACATACAGTTGGGTAGGCCCATATAAAGTGGACGAAGGGAGTGCCATTAGCTTTTAAGCATATTTACAGTCCTCAACTGTTGGTTCATGCCCAGCATGTACAGGTTAATCTGGCAGATGAGTAGCTTGGTATTGTGTTCCCCAGAAATGTCATTGTGCTGGCAGAAATGTAGGGAGCTGTTAACATATAACTGATAATTTCACCTAAACATATCTAGATAAGTATAGGAAAGTAGAGCTGTCAGTGTACCATCTCAGCAGTAGTGTGTCTGAGCAACTCACAAAATATGCAGCAGTAACATCTGCATCCCGGACAGTTTGTAAGTCAGATACAGCCCATGTATGTAAAGATCTAGCAAAACCCATTTCCCAATTTGACAATTGGGTAGTGTAATAATACATGTAGGGGACATATAACTGCAGTTAATAGGAATGTAGTGTAAACTAGAAGGATATATAAGTTGTTAATGGAGCTATCATTTTCCACCCTACTGTATGTGCATAAAAAATGCAATTCCACACCTCAATGGGTATGTCTAATCTCAAAACATTTGTTGGGACATATGTCCTATTGGTTTATAAATATCTGCATTTATTTTGATGCATGTTCCCTGTCCAAATACCACAATATTGGTGGCCTGTTGCCATCAATTAAACCTGCATGCTGTTGTAATGTCCACTGTTGTTCTATATATGCATGTGTCATGCTTGCTGTTCAACTTTTGGAACTCTGGTGTGTTGGGTCAATGGGAATACTTCTGCATGCTGTTATAACTAATTGGGAATGCTATTGACTGTTACTTACCCATATTTTCATTAAATCCTCCTAAACATAGAACGTTTGGGAAGGCCGGTCCCAGCGGACCCACCTGCCCCTCCTCAGCTGGCGATGGCACCTGGCACCAGCAGGTCCGGTGCCCAGCCTGGGACCTCCTTCTCCGTTGGCCATGTGCCACCTTCAGGTGGAAGCATTGCAGGGGATGGGGCTCATCCCCCTGTGCAAGCGTGGGTGGAGGAGGGCCACCTATCATCCTCGGAATGGTCCGGGCTGTGGTGCATAGGGAGATCGAGCGTTCTGTCGCTGATCCTCTACGCCAGCTTGAGGCATGAGTGGCGTGACTCATGGGTGAGCCTGCCCCTCCTATGCAGCCCCCAGCACAGCCACCCTCTGGGCTGTGAAGGTGCAGTGGTGACTGCCCATGGGTGGGGATCTCAGTTCCACTGTTGCCATCTCTGGGCTCGTGGGCTTGTGATTTCCAAACATCCTTTCCAGTCAATGGTGTTCACCCACCACGTGTCATATTCCGCCCTTGTATGCATCTTGATTGTCTTGTCTGTTTACCTCCCCAACCTACCTCCCCAAATATACCTGCTTCCCCTACCCCACATTCCACTCTCACCGGAAAAAAAAAAAAAGGGGCAATCTGCTCCCCAAAAAAAATTACGCCCCATACATAACTGCCCATTTTGCACACATGTCCGCTGGACACATAAACTGATATTTAATTGGCAGTACAACATACTTTGTTGTCCTCATCCCTCTCTCAGGGGTGGAAGGTTTCATATTTCCCTCCAAATTTATTGCATATGCACAGCTATTGTTGTTAAAGAAATGGGCAGCTATGGACATTCCCTACACCCGTCCTGCAGATCCTGAGCTGTTTTCCCTACTGTCTTTCCCTCTTTGTGCCCCTTTTTCACCACTTTCCTATCTCCCCGTTTTCTTTTCTTTCAAAGAAATGAGCGCGGAGGTTAGCGGGAGTAAGCACTATTAAGCAGTAGTTAGCGGGTTTACGCGAGTGTGCGCTTGTTTGCGCTTAGCTAAGCATCGCACAAACCCATGCAAACCCACTTACAACTGCTTAAAAGTGCCTTAGTCACTCTGTATGTCAGGGCCCTTGTTCTGCACAGCAGCAAAATAAAACACCTCTGTCAGTCTCGAACCCCGGACCTTGGACACATTAGACTGCATGAAGTACCACTAAGCCACGGTAGACATACAACAAGTTGGTGCTGAAATAAATATATCATGCATCAGAATGAGTGAATGTAAAGGAAAAATAGGAATGCCATAACACAAGACTTGTTCTGTGGAACTTTACCAGCAGTTGTTGTGGAATTGCATTACATGACTGTGATAAGAGAAACAGCCATTCTAGCAGGAAATAATGTTACAGCAGCACTTTACAACCCACAGACAGTATCATAGCAGGACAAACAGTGTCATATCTGATTAGGGCAGAGGACATACATCCCAACTGTGACTACTTTTCAGGGATGACCCTGATTTTGAAACATATGTTAGCTGTGTCCCTCTGAAAAGTACTGATGTTAGGCAGAAAGGTGGGGTATTACACTTAATGAATAATGACAATAAGAGACACCACTTGTACTTCAGAAAAGGTGTAGTAATCCATATGCACTGGTTCTCTCGAAGTCTCCACTTACTGTCTCTATTATTTTGAAGGTGTACCTCACTTTTACCTACCTTTCCCTGACTATGTTCAAATATGTACCTGAGTGTTTCAGAGGCCTGGCAGAGGCAGAAACACACAGGCATATCAGCTTTTCTGCTGTTACACACTGTGCAAATAGCTTTGGAAGGAGTTCCACAAGCATACCCTTATGTAGGAGTACAACACTGAAATATCAAAGGATGTAGCAATGTACTGGTAGCAACTGACTGTAACAATGCCATTGTACCAGTGCTGAAAAGACGTGTGTGTTGCACAGACAAAGAATAACAGGCTAACATTTGGCTACCATCTGGATAGGTCTACAGCTGGGAGCTATGCAGACAGACTACTTGCCTTGATAAACTAACAGGTACACAGCAACCCTTTAAGTCCAGTAAGATAACATTCACACAATAATACATAATGCTCTCTGTATGTCTGCATCCCTACCCAAATGTGCAATATACCTGTGTGGTCAGGGTCTACCAAGGATATAGGTAGGCATACTGAGTACTGGAATTGTCCAGTTTTCATGAGCAGACTGTGCTAATGTCAACACTAAAAAAGCACAAACTGTTCAGAAGTGAGTACATTAATATTCACAGTATAGCAGTTCACAAACAGTTCATGTGCCAAAAGAATACATCTCAATAACTATTTTTGTATGGCAGTTAATTGTATAAGTAGAAAAGAAACTACATACTCCCATGTATCTTGTGTTAGCATTTTCAGGGGTGAGTACAATTCTATACTGACAGGTGTGTACTGGAAGTGGCAACATTCAGGTCTGAGTACAACATTTAAATCATTGACTACACTCCTAGCTTCAGATATAAGAACTATACCCAACCTTCTGACTTAAACAACGGTGCTCACAGCAAACAAGTATGAGCCCTACTTTGGAAAGCTGAAAGGGCTATGCCTACCTGACTTAACAATTTATAGCATTGGGTTGCTATGACAGTGAGTACTGCAATTACCACATAGCAGGCTGCATGCAATTACCAAATGGTGGCCACCAATTGGTGCAGAGGCCATCACATGCACATGTGCAGATACCTATAAAAGCAGGCTGTACTTCTGCCCACACATGCAATCACTCCATTGCAGACACTGAGAGAGAGAGACAGAGAGAGAGACATTAACAGCAAAAGCAAAAAAAAAAAAAAAAAGGGAACACGGACATTTATAATACCAACACATACAAAGGAAAGGTATGTAACACATATGTATTTACTGGCATGTAGTAGATGTTTTTGAAGAGTACTCTGCATACTTTGAAACATCCATATGTGGCAGCAGTACATATCTATGCACAGATGTCTAGCATAACTACTGCCATGGACAAATCAGTGTGTAGCTGTGTGCAGGGGGGCATAACTGTGACATATGTAGCTCAGCATTAAATGTAAAACATCTGATCCATGTTATCTGTATTCTATACAGCAGTGTGGACAATGACTGTTTGGAAGAGTAGCGCAAGCAGCTATATAAGCATGGATGTGACAGAGTAACACATGCATGATAGTCATATTAACATGTAGCTTAGGATTGGCAACTGCTGTACCAGGCTAGTATGCTAATCTAGCATTTATAGCTATATACACACCCTCTAATATTACTATGTGCTCACATGCGACAACTGTTCATGTTGCAGCAAGGCCCAACACGTCAGCCGTGAGGTCCAGGGACTTACAACAGTATGGACCTTGTGTGTGTATGGCACACACATACGGAGAGATATATATGTGTCAGATATATTGACATCTGTACATGTGCATAGAGCAAGGGACATACTGCAACTGTATGTGAAGGGTGGACATATATATGTTGGTGAATGTTGTTATGTGCATGTTTGTATGTAGGTTGTAGTGTGTGGCAAACAAGACAGTATACAGTGCTGGTATATGACATGCGGTGGTTAAACACTGTAGGTGTGATTTGCTAAGTTTGCAATGCTGCAGCCAGTGAGGCCTGCTAAAGCTACATGGGCTGAGAACACTTTCAATGCATTTCTCACAAGACTGTGCAATATCATTACATTACTGTATACCTCACATCCTTTGCATAATTGATATTCCCACCATGAAAGGTGGACTGTATATGTATACCAATGGATGTATATACGCATGTATGTATATATATATATATATATATATATATATATATATATATATATATATATATATATATATACATATATATATATATATATATATAGAGAGAGAGAGAGACAGAGTCATATATAGTGAGACAGATGCCTGGTGTCAAAGGCATGGCCTCAGTCTCAATGCCGAAAATTGCATTGTCATCCCTTTTGGTAAAAACTCGGTACCCATGAACTAACACATAGGTGGTAGTCTACTTAACACCGAAAGTGTGATAAGACACCTTGGGACACAGGTGGATAGTAGTCTCCATTTTGATGATCACAGTGCCACACTAGTCAAGAAACCTTTCTATGTGGCCCACCTCATCACAAACGGCTTCTCATCCAGGGAAAAAGAGGTCATTGTTCCCCTATACTCATTACTCATAAGACCGATTATAGAGTACAATGCTCCTTTTGGTATGTACCTCACAAGACATCTACAATAACTGGAAAGGCCACAGACATACCTCACAAAGAGGATTACTGGCCTCAAACAGATACCCTATGCAGACCATCTCACAAAAGGCCAGCTTTACTCTGTCGCATATCGCCTACCCAGAGGTGATCTCTGCCTAACATACAAAGCTATATCAAACCCAGAGCTGTTGGACATGTTCCACATAAATAACTCCCAATCCCTCCAAGCTACACGCTCTAGGGACCTAAACCTTGTCACCACAATAAACAGAACATGCTGGAGGGATAGATTCCTATCTCAGAGACCTCCAATACTCTGGAACAAACTACCTATCTATAGCAAACAAAGCTCCTCAGTAGCACTCTTCATGAATAATCTTGATGACTGGATGGAAGATCACCTCTGTGGCTCTGCTTGACAGGGGCACAGGAAATTAATTTCCTTGGGTGGCAAAGGCCAGGGTACTACTTGGCTAGGCTTATATAGGTCCTAGGGCCAATAGCCTAGTACCTACCTATGAACCTATACACACCCACATGTACTTGTTGCAATACATGCTATGTGAGGTTGACTGAGTGTGATGGTCAATGTGTTGGTGAATGTGTCAAAGTTGTGTATATGTGGGATAGCCTTGTGGAAAACTGCTTCTGACATGATATTTTGTGTCCTAGCTTTGATCCCAGCAAAAAATATGTATGCTATTGCTAGGCAGAAAAAGCAGTATGGTATACGGTCTGACATAGTCCCTTGGTGTTGCCTGGGGTGTGTCATTGGAGGTAAAGCAGTGCATGTATGCCTATTGATTGGTACTGCTGGTGAATCCAACTCCTGTATGAACAGTAGTACTACTACCTGAAGCTGTAGGCCTAAACAGCACAGTATGGTGTATGTCCACACTGCTTGGAACCACTGTTTTGTGTGTTCCCTCTAGTCCTCACAGATTACATACCTCAGGCTTAAGGTTTTGTAAGTACAGACACACAGTACTGTATGGTACACATGTAAAGCTCATCTGGGTTGCCATACCTTTGTGTCTTGTAAGTATGCCTGATGTGTGTGTGGGTATACCTGTAACATGCCCTCTGTCATAAGTGTGTTATAGGATATAAGTGCGTATCTAGCAACATGTATAGTCTAGTACAGCAGTATGCCCCCCATATTCACAAATGTGCACATATATTAGGCAGGGGTTTGCCATCAACAAGTAGTGTGGTATAATGGTAATACTGTAACTGGACTATACAATCATTGCGATGGAGGACATATTACTTTAAGCATTAGCTTGATCTATACCTTCTGTGGCTAGGTGGTGCATTGTGTTGCATACAGTGTGCCATGTACTGTTGTATAGTCTTACATAGTGATTTCACTTTGTTGCTGTGCAAAACATGGTGTAATATACAGAGTGTGCCAGGCACTGTCAGGCAGTTGTGGGGTGAGTACTGTTATGTGGTACTGAAAGTGTGTATCCTCTGACAGCTAATAGGTTGCTATATATGGTAGTTCAGTGATATCTGTACTGCATAATGTTAAGTGTGCCATATGACTTGCTCAGACATATTGTTTCATTGTCTTCCAGGGATCATGGCCCACTGTCGCAACCTGAGCTATAGTAGTGCTGAGGACGACATCATTACAAGCAGTCTGATCCAGCACTACAGAGTGCTATTCTTAAGAACCAGCCAGGACCAGCATGAGTGGACTGCACTGTGGCAAGATGTTGTCTGTAGGGTAAATGACATAGGTATGCATAACCGGACATATGAACAGGTACGCCATCACTGCATGTCCGGCAGCATGCGTCTGATGTCCGTAGACAACAGCTTGCTACAGATGGTGGGGTTACCATCCATCCCCCCCTCACCAGAGTGGAGGAGCTGCTCCTGAGCCTGGTGGCTCCTGACCAACACCAACAGCAGCAGATATGTATCATCATGGAGGTTGGAGCCACCCAGCAAGTTCACACAGAGTGTGCAGGTAACATGGCATATCTGTAGACTCCTGTTACCACTATTGGTATATCATGCATATGTGAGATGTGTACTATGTAGTTAGAAGATGTGGAGCCTTGTGATGTGCAATACTGATAATTTGGAACATAATCTGTAGGCCTGTGAATGTAAACAGTTGTACTACTGTAAGATTGCAAACCCACAGTAGCAATGCCACAGTTGTTGCCACTGACAAGCTGTCTCATATCCTTGCAGGTCCCTCTGGTGTGGCAGCAAGGCAGCAAACTCATGCTGGTGAGTGTGTTCTACATTTATTGTTGCAAATAAAATGTGCACATCATAGGTAAGGTGTAAGCCATGTACACATGTAACACACCTACGCATAATGCATGCTGTGCATGTTTGCTGTGAGACTATGCACATCTCAGTAATGTGATTGGCTGCCTCAAACACATGCAATACACAGAGCATCCCAAACAAATGTGGCTACACTGTAGTGGCCATTGGATAGGCAGATTTGATACACATGCACACAACATGCACAACTATGTCATACACAGAAAATGTTAATATGCTACACATGACGTATTCACACACCGTCTGTAAAGTCACACTCCAGTATCCCAAATGTCATCCACACAGCACACATAATATACCTGAGGGGTAGAGGCCTATCATGGGGCGGTGAGACACTCTTCCACACGCAACACATTCATGTTTGGCAATGCTCCTTATTGGGCATCTTACAAACTCATGTAACAACTGGCCGTGAAATGGTGGATGTAGCCATGGTACTGCAGTTCAGGTACAGCATGATAGGTGCTGGTCTGGCACATAATAGTAGCCTTGAGTGACCACATGATGCTGCATGATGATGGCTTATGGTACTACACCCCATCCAGTTATAGTAACCACAGTACTGCACATAGCTTTTATTGCTATACACCTCCATGTTGTGTGTGTGCAAACATAGGCACCTATACACAATATGCATAGCAATCACCATTTGCGCAAACTGACACATATATGTCTTGTAATGCTATTGAGTGTCTAGGTCACATGACACACATTGGGTATGTGTGATGTTAAATGTTGCAGTTGTGTTGTAGCATGCCATGTCATGGCTGGCACTGGCATGTCCACAATATGTTCTATACTCACCATAACTACTGTACATTGGCTACGTGGACCAATGGCATTCCAGCAGGTATACATGCACTACTGATCCTGTGTGTATACACAGCATGCATGGACTAAACCTGTGTCCACAATTATCTGCTAAAGACACAGCTGCTCTCATCAGAAATGGATATCTATGTGACACACAGAAACACATCCAGCCATGGTATGTATACCTGTGAGTGATGGTGCACAGGACAGTAAAGAGCTTTTAATACTTGCACAGCAATGTTGTGTCCATGTATACATTGCGTTCCCGGGTGTGGCCAATCACCGAACAACAACACACATGCATCAAAGTCATGTATACTGTTAGCAGCAAGGACTGTCTACACTCACACTGCATGCTGTTGAGCAACACACGTCCTGCATGCTGACATGTGTGATATGACTGTTTGGCTTGTGATACTGTACCCCACCATCAATTGCTATTGAGTATGGTCTGGATTGCTGGTGGTGTGTGTGTTTGTGTGTGTGTCTGCTTTAGTGAGGAGTGTATTTGTGTGCATGTGTGCATGTGTTCATGTGCACGTGTTTATGTGTTCATGTGTGCATGTGTGCATGTGTTCTGACATCATGTACAGGTCGTAAAGTGTGTTTCCTGTCTTCCTGTCACAGGTGCTGTGGTTGGGCTGTTTCATTGCAGCAGGGAACCTGATGTCACTGACACAAATAGTGATAATGAGGATAAGTGTGTTGAGGCACAGGTATGTTTGCCAGGGTCTGTTGTTGGGCCACCAATCAACAGTAAACAAGTGTCTACCCCATCCATGCACACAGTCATACTGCCAATACATCCATCAGCACCAATGCCCTTAGCTGAGGGACAGTGTACAGTCGGCAATGGCCAGGACAATGTGGCATCTATGGCACATGCATCCAGACACAGCAGCCATAGCCAGATGTCTGGAACTGTACCACATAGACAGATGTCCAGGGGTTCTTGTCGGAGCACTGCTGGTCATCATGCCCCTGGCAGATGTGCCACAGGTCTTACAACCTCACGCATGTTCCAGGCTGTCATGGAGGCACAGGCACATATGGAATGGTACATCAGACAGGGACTAAGGGCACAGAGGGCACATAACACCAATGTAATTTACAGTATCCGTGACCTAGCAGGTGCCATCTGTAATTACACTGAGGCCACTGATAGATGTTGGGATAAGACATTAGATGCCCTCCGCAATGTCATGTCCATGTGTCAGGACAGTGCGGGATGGTTGAGACATCAACGTGGATGTATGCCAGGAACATCAGCAACTGGCAGACGCCATGGATGCCCATCAAGTCACAGCTGCTCCCATAGTGTCAGTACCAGCCCCAGCAATGTTGAGGGTGGGCTGTCCATAGACCTTCCTAGAAGACCATGTGCACGTGGCTCTGGCCAGTCCCAACAGGGACCTGGATCCAGTGTACATATGTCTACCTCTGAGGATAGTACCCAGTCTGGCTTAGTACCTGATACTGTCTGTAGCACCCCTGCCAGGCATAGGTACCGTATCTGTGGCCAGAGACGGTGATTTGTAAAGCCTGGCAAGTACAGTCTGTGGCTGTCCCACAAATCCCTGTATATGGCAGCCACATGGTGGAACTGTGTGCATGCAGACACACACACATAAACCAGACACCTAGGGCTAACACATACCCATACACATTACATCCACATTGGCCCATATCAGTACTCTTGGCCCTCATACACACACACACACACACACACACACACACACACACACACACACACACACATACATGTCGATTGTATGGCTCAATGTAGGCCTCTGGAAAGCCAACAACACACCCTGTGCATATGATCAAACCTGTGCCACCTCCTGTCATCTGTAACATTGATGCAGGAACAGGCTAAGATGGTGCTGATGCACGGAGTGACTTTATAGCATTATAGCAATGTTAGCATGTTGTCAGCAGAAAAGTGTAATGATATCCTTGAAGGTGTAGCTGAGCAGGCATGATGCATTAAAGCTATGATTGTCAATGTACTATTGTTTACACCAGTGTTAATTCCAATAGTGTATTGTCCGCCCACGTGCCACTTGGCTGATGTGTGTAGTATTGGCAGCATGTGTTACAGAGTGGACAGTATGTATGGGATGTGTGCAGCACAGATTTGCAGGTGAATATTTGTGAACATGGTGGAGGTGCACTCTCTGCATGTACGTGCATAGTGGACACATGGGCAGGGTGACATGCCCTGTATTACACAGTGTTAACACTCCATAGTTTATATTGGTGGCCAGTATGCATTGTACTACACACATTTTGGAACTTTTGTACACATGTGTGTATGACATGGTTTGACACTGTGCGGTGGGTGACACTGTTACTGCCATTGGTTTGCATTCTAGTAGTATACATAACCTCAACAGTCTGACCATAAACAATTGTTAGATGATGTCTTGACAACTGACACACAGATGTAGAACACACAGTAACATTTGGATCCTTCAGGTACTATGCTATGCCAGTAACCAGTGGTATTCACCTGCACCCATTCCTGGGACCACTCTTGTTTGGCATATAGCTCTCTTAGGTACAAGCACACATAGTAGGGATATGTCCGTCCACGTCTGGAAATGCCTACTGTGGGCTATAATGCATTCTCCAGATGACACACATCCTCCACAAGGGTATCATATAGACAGATACCTGTTGTCAAACACATGCTGTAAAACTATAAGCCAACTAAAGCATAGTCATCCACTTTTACAAAACATAGTGTCTCCACAGTACCAAATAGGTAGTAGCCCCCAACATGTTGAACAGGTACCGATGTATACATATAGCCAAGTGTCACGTCATCTCTCCTTTGGTAATCACATTTCCAAAGGTATTTTGAAATCCCTCGGTGGATCACATAAGCAATAAGGGGTCTGCATCCATATCCACGAAGGTTGTTGTACACCTATAATGAATAGCCATCATTGACAGACTTTGCTGCGTTTGAACAGGTCTGAAATATACCTCAGGCATAAACCCTCACTCATACTATTCAAAAGAAACCGTAAAGAGTGTGTGTGACATGGATGACCTAGGCCAGGGATCGCTGCAGTGGCTGGGCTTGTCACAAGTATACAGATGTGACCCAAGGTCTGGAAAGCGGCAGCACACTCTGGCAAAGATAACAGATGTGTTCATGGAGAAAGCAGGGTTCCCACCTATGAAATAATTGAGGTCACATGTACGTTTATGTATTTGCCACACAGCTACCTGACATGTGTAATGCACATATTGTTGTCATAGTGATATGTCATACAGTAGTAAAAGCAAAACCCACAACACATTGACCAACGGTGTCACACACACACACACACACACACACACACACACACACACACACACACACACACACACACACACACAAAGTGCAGGATTCAAACCCCTACCCAACTACTTTATGACACCAGAGGAGTACACATTAACACGATGCGCTATACACATTACTGGGAGCTCTCTTTTCCAGAGGTCTATTTGTAGGATGGTGACATCATCAGACTTGACAAAGATAAGTATACCACTTTTAAGGTGTTTTAGTAGTCTCCAAAAAGGTTGCTCCTCTCCAAGGAGATACATACACACACACTCATACAGTTGTCAAGTGCAGGATTCAAAGCCCTACCTACCTTATGATACAGCAGCAGTACGCATTTACATGACACGCTATACACATTACTGGGAGTTCTCCTTTCCACAGGTATATTTGTAGGATGGTGACATCATTAGACTAGACAAAGTGGGTTACATTAGGTGACATTAGCTGAGCTACATAGAAGGAATTTCTAAACACTTTGGCAATGTGATCATCAAAGGAGAATTTACTATCTACCTGGGTCCCCAGGGCCATAATTACATGCTCCATACATACTGGATTACCACCTATGTGGTAATTTGTGTGCACTTTGTTTATCCAAAGGGGATGACTATGCATTCTATGGCATTCTGCTTGAGGGCATTGTTTTGACACCAGGTATCTGTCTCTGTAAGACCCTTCTGGAGAATGTCTGTGTGAGCCGTAGAGTCGATTATGGACCACAGTTAGCAGTCATCTGCAAACTTGTTCAGCCATACTCCTCCCGTGCTTGCCTGTACCTCTGAGCAGTATCTACTGAACAGGTGGGGTCCCAGGATCAAGACCTGTGGGATGCCATTTGTGACTGGTTTAGAGTTGGACATAGCACCCGCAACTCTGAACATGTGTGTTTGATCTGTGAGCCAGTTGGCCACCCATCCTGTGACATAGGTGTTAATGTTCAAGCTGGTAAGCTTGTCCATAATGCCAGAGTGGGGAATGGTGTTGAAAGGCCTTAGTGAGGTCCAGGTGGGCTGTGTGGACTACTTTCACCTCCATCTATGTCCTTGGTAACTGTTTTAAAGAAGTCAACTAGGTTTAGGAGACAGTATCTGCCTTTAACAAAGCCAAGTTGGGTAGAGTCCAGTGTCTGGAGGTTCCCAATGTCTCTGTTTATGGGTAACATGAAAATTTGCTCTATAGCTTTGCAGACCAGGCTGAGTAGGCCTATAGGGCAATAGTTTCCAGGTTCTGTTGTGGCACCCCCTTTGGGGAGCTGGATGACTGTTGCTGTATGCCATTCTTTGGCTACATAGCCTGTGGTAAGGTTGAGTCTGGACAGTGAATGTAGGTGAGGGTGTAGTTCCTTTTGGGGCTGGTGTAAGACACAGCCTGGGACACCATCCAGTCCCATTGATGCTGTGTTCCTAGCTTTGGAGAGGGCTGTTTTTACCTGCATGTCCATTAAGTCTAGAGTTCTGCATTCTTCTGGGGTGGACACAGGCCCTTTTGGGGGTGATGGGGGCAGGAGTTTTCAATGAACTCGTCCACCAAGATGTGGGCAATGTCAGTTGGTTCAGTGTATTTTTTGACATTTTGCAGTAGCTGACAGCATATTTGAGAGTTGCCACCTAAATGTTTGGTATAGCTAACAAAGGCTTTGTGGTTGTTTTTATTGCATTCATTGGCAATTTGTCTTAAGAAACTGGCCTTGAATTATTTTATGAGTGATCATTGTTTCTTCCTAATAATGATCAGTGATGTCTTTCCTTTTGTGAAGTTTGCTCTATCATGTGTTCATTTCCTCCTTCTGTTGTATAGCTTATTTATGGGCAACGACCACCAGATTGGTTTCTTATTTTTGGAGGAGTACATCTTTGTTTTATTTGGGATGTCTTGATCCATGCATCCCTGTAGATGCTTATAGAATGCACTTGTAAATGATTTGGCAGATTGTATAGCATTATCCTATAGCAAGAGGGCTTTGGAACTTTCCACTTTGGTCTTGGAAGTGTGCAATTTACTTTTGAAAATGTCTTCATAGTGGTTTCCTTGACTGGGGGGTGGGGGGTGGGATGTGGATGTCCAGTGTGATTACTTTATGATCTGATATTACAAGCAAGGGGTTTATCTCTGTTGTGGAACACTGGTACCCCATGTTGGTGATGATCAGGTCCAGTATGTCGTCACCTCTAGTGGGTGTGGTGAACAGCTGTTCCAGGGTGTTTGAGTTTTTAAACTCTAGGAAACATTGGGCAAAGGACGTTGTACATGAGTAATTCTCCCACTCAATGTTTGGGTAGGTTTAATCTTCTCATATAATGGTGTTTGGTAGGACCTTTATATTTTCCACTGTTCTCAATAATACTAAGTGAGGTTCCTGAGACAAGGTAGGTGATCTGTAGCAGGCTACAATCTGATAAGCAGCTTTGTCCAATGTTAGTTGCACTTGCATGGTCTCCAAGGTCTCATGCTGTGCCACTAACCTAAAGGTGTCGGTATTCATAAGGTAAATGGATACACCCCTTCCTTTTGTATTTCACTCTGGGTTTTGGGGCCAAAGATCAGAGGAATTGTGTTTTACATGGAGCACGTCCAACAGCTCTGTGTCTGAAATAGCTTTGTATGTTAGGCAGAAATCACCTCTGAGTAGGCGATATGTGAGAGAGTACGCTGGAGCATTTCAAGACGGTCTGTGTAGGGCATGTATTGCAAGCCGCTAATGCTCTTGGTGAGGTATTTCTGCAGGCTTTCCAGTTGTTTTAGATGTCTTGTGAGGTACATAGCAAAAGGGGCATTGTACTCTATTATGGATCTAGTGAGTGATGAGTAGAGGGGAATGATGTCCTATTCTATTCTGCATGAGACACCTTTTGTGATGAGGTGTGCCATGTAGAAGGATTTCCTGACTACTGTGGGGATGTGATTATCACAGGTGTGTCCACTGTCCACCTGTGACCCAAGGTCTCTTATTACACTTTCAGTGTTAAGTATACTACCGCCTATGTTGTAGTTCATGGCTACAGAGTTTTTACCAAAGGGGATGACAATGCACTTTTTGGCATTGAGCTTGAGGCCATGGCTTTGACACCAGTCATCTGTCTCAGTGAGGCCCTTTTGTAGGATATCCACATGTTTAGTATTTACAATTATGGCTCCTAGTTTGCAGTCATCTGGAAACTTCATTAGCCACAGACCTTCCATGTTAAAGTTTACTTCAGGGAAGTAGATACCAAACAGGACAGGACCCAGGACTGAACCATGTGGTACTGCACTCTCACTGGTCGAAAGTCATACTTGGAGTCTGCTACTTTCACAGTGTGTGTTCTGTCAGTGAGCCAGTTGGCAACCCATCTTGTGACATAGCAATTTATACCTAGTTTAGTGGGCTTATCTATAATTCCAGAGTGGGGAATGGTGTTGAAAGCCGTGGCAAGATTTACACAGGCTGTGCCTGTGCCTGGCTGAACCACCTTACCCTTGTCTACAGTTCTGGTGACTGCTTCAATTATGTCTATCAGGTTTAGGAGACATGATCGGCATTTTACAAACCCAACATCTTTAATCCTACTCATCCTCGGCTGCTGTGTGCACCTGGCTAGGAGTGCGCTCCTGTATTGTTTTACCCTGCTTATTCCCCTGGGACCTCGCCTTGGTTGAATACATATTCCAAACTAAAGCCACCAATCTCATCCATTATTTGTGATCCTGCAATATTACTTCTCTGCTGCCTTAACCCCCTGTCGGGAAAGTTGAATCAGGTCTCTCCCAGAGGACACAGAGGAAGTATGTGCAACTGCTGCTACTAAACTTTGTAATTTCTACTCCTTGTCTGTTATCTGTGTAAGCTACCTCCCTGCCAGGACAGCCAGCAGCCTACGCCTCCCCATCTCTTGCCTCTCACCCTCATTTTATTCCATAATCCTTATAGGCTCCTTCCCATTTCAGTCCACTTTAGCCCATTCACTGCCCTAGTGGGCCCAGTGTACTTCTACATTGACCACAAGGTGCACCCCCCCCACTGATATTGCTTTATTTCACTCACTTCTCACATTTTTTCCTTACTTGCTTTACTTTCATTTCTCAACAAACTCATAGCCCACTCTATCTTTTATATCTAGAACTCTTACTTACCCTGTTACAGCTTACTTTCCTGCAATCTATGCTCCACTGATTGGCTCTCATCCTTCTCCTGCTGTTCCAGCTTTTTTCGCTCCCTTGCACCCCTTACCACTATCTAGCCTTTCACCCTTTTATCCTACCTCCATCACATATCAATCAACCCTATTTTTGGCTCTCTTCCCTCCCTCTAGTTTGCACCTTACTTCTGTGTGACTCCTCCTCTCACATAGTAGGAACACGACCCTTTCCGACCCTCCCCTATTAGCTCTTATCCCTGCTCCTCCCCCCCTCCCCCTACATCCGCCTAGAGGTGATATAACCCCCTCCTCCCCTCAGGGCGCCATCTTTAATCCTACTCATCCTCGGCTGCTGTGTGCACCTGGCTAGGAGTGTGCTCCTGTAGTAAGTACTCCATGTGTGATTTGTTACGCTGAGATTGGGAATATCCCTTATTGTGCACAGATTTGAAAGCCATTACAATGTTATTCCATGTATCCTTCCTTAACCACAAGCGACTGCTGTTTCAGGATGCTTTAATGCTCCTGCTGCTTGAAGAAACCTATTTTATTGTAATGCGTGCCTATCAGCCTTGAGAGTTTTACTGTTTCAGGGTGTTTCAGGGTGCTTTAACGCTCCTGCTGTTTTGAAGGAACCTATTTTACTTTAATGCGTGTCTATCTGCTTTGAATGTTTTACTGTATATACATCGTCTGATTATAGAATCTACTGCATAAGATAACGCTCATGTATTAGCAACTCACAGTACCTGCGTTTTCTGTTCTCGCATAATCAAACAGCCTTTAATTAAACTGTAGCGACTGCTGTTTTTAGAGCGCTATCACGCTCCTGCTGTTCAAGGAGCACATGCTTGTTTTACAAACCCTGTTTAACGGGTTACTGTAAAGGATAGCACTCATGTTTTAGCATCGCATAATCAAACAGCATTTAAATAAACTGTAGCGACTGCTGTTTTTAGAGCATTATCATGCTCCTGCTGTTCAAGGAGCACATGCTTGTTTTACAAACTCTGTTTAATGGGTTACTGTAAAGGATAGCACTCATGTTTTAGCATCGCATAATCAGACAGCCTTTAATTACACTGCAGCAACTGCTGTTTTTAGAGCATTATCACGCTCCTGCTGTTCAAGGAGCACATGCTTGTTTTACAAACCCTGTTTAACGGGTTACTGTAAAGGATAGCACTCATGCTTTAGCATCGCATAGTAACTGTTTATTCTGGTTCCCGCATATTCTAACAGCCTTTACCTAAACTCTAGCGACTGTTGTTGCAAAGTGCTATTACACTCCTGCTGTTCATGGCGTACATTGCTTGACTGTTGTTAGAAAGGATTATCGCTGTTTGAAAGGGTTTGTACTGCATAACATTAGAGTTTTGTATTATTTATCAGTGATGTTACTAACTGTATAACACGCCATCATTCACGTGCACATGTAACTCCTCATGCGCTGTTATAGGGCGCACCAGGGTATTAGGATTGTATTCAGGCAATGTTTAAATGTATTATTTTTAAATGTTTTAACAATTACTAGACTACAGACTGCGCAACACACCAGTTTCCACGTGTGTGTGCTTAATACATGCGCCTGACCACTTGCTGCTGTAGAATGAGCCAAGGTGCTATTATTGTTTTAAAGTTAGTATCATCTAGAGCACGCTGTTTATTAGGATAGCCTACTGTTGAAACTGACTTTTTCGACAATATTGTTCTTTTTACAAAATTGAAAGTAATGCCTAATTGTATACCTATATGTGTATTTGGTCTGCAGTATTTAACTGTGTATTAACCACTGTGATAGACTCTATTGCTAAATTGTATACTTAGATACTATTTGCTTTAATTTACTATTTTGTGCTAATACCATTCCTTACCTGCCCATCACTACTACTAGGGATAAGGTGATGTTATCACTACACATATATTAACCCTCTCTCATCTTTTTTCTCCTGTCTCCAGTTGTTTTACCCTGCTTATTCCCCTGGGACCTCGCCTTGGTTGAACACATATTCCAAACTAAAGCCACCAATCTCATCCATTATTTGTGATCCTGCAATATTACTTCTCTGCTGCCTTAACCCCCTGTCGGGAAAGTTGAATCAGGTCTCTCCCAGAGGACACAGAGGAAGTATGTGTAACTGCTGCTACTAAACTTTGTAATTTCTACTCCTTGTCTGTTATCTGTGTAAGCTACCCCCCTGCCAGGACAGCCAGCAGCCTACACCTCCCCATCTCTTGCCTCTCACCCTCATTTTATTCCATAATCCTTATAGGCTCCTTCCCATTTCAGTCCACTTTAGCCCATTCACTGCCCTAGTGGGCCCAGTGTTCTTCTACATTGACCACAAGGTGCACCCCCCCCCCACTGATATTGCTTTATTTCACTCACTTCTCACATTTTTTCCTTACTTGCTTTACTTTCATTTCTCACCAAACTCATAGCCCACTCTATCTTTTATATCTAGAACTCTTACTTACCCTGTTACAGCTTACTTTCCTGCAATCTATGCTCCACTGATTGGCTCTCATCCTTCTCCTGCTTTTTCCCGCTCCGTTCGCCCTACGGGCTCACTCTGCCCCCCTACCCTGCCCCCAATTCCCACCCACCCCCAGCACTCCTAGCTATATTCCTCTCATTACCACACCCACTTCCTCCCTACACCAATCAAGCTCAAACACTCTGGACACACCCAGTATCTCCTAATCTCCTCCTTGTTACCACACCCATTACTGAGTTACACTACCTGACTCTAAATTTACACTTTAACTCTGATAACTGATCCTCTCTTCCCTTTCCACCATCCTCTACCACTTCTACCCTCCTTCTTAACACCACACCCCCACTACAATTCAAGCTTTGTACATCATATCCTTTTATAATACTCTTTAAATACATACTTAATTCAATTATAGCCTTCTATCCACAGAACAGCCTTAATCAACATGCTTTTAAAACCCTCATCCATCACTATTCTACTACTACTACTTCTTAAACTTTCCTATCTTCACTACCTCACCCAACCCAGTACCTGCCACCACACACAACTCTATCACATAACTTACCATCTAAATCCCCCCCCCACATTCACACTCATCTATCTCTCCCCATCTATTTCCTATAAAACACCTCCTATCCTTCTCCTACAAAGTACTCACTTCCCACAAACCCTACATCCCCATAACCACCAGAAATCCTTTTTCCATCACAACACTACCTAATCCTTTTTCTAAACTGCTAAATTGCCTCTCTAGCCATATCCTTCATCTAGTTACTAGTCTCTTATCTGGTGATATCCATCCAAACCCAGGCCCCTCTACCTCCACCCCCATGCGCAAGCCTCTATTACTCACTTCATTAAACTCCCAAAGCATAGTCAATAAAATAGCAACCCTCCATGCCTGGCTCACACATAATAAACCCGACATCCTATCTATCTCAGAAACATGGCTAAAACCCCATATAAAAGACTCTGAATTAACTCCACCAAACTACTCTATCATTAGAAAGGACATGTCCCACAAAAAAGGCGGCGGTGTAGCTCTCATATTTTCAACTTCCTTGTTAATTACTCCCTATGACAAACCTATCCCACACTTCAACAACGCTGAATTACTCCTCACTCTCCTTCAAGTCAATAAGCATAAACACATATGTCTTGCATCCCTCTACATCCCCCCAGGGGACAATATCTCTACATTAGAAGATATCCTCTCCTGGCTCTCCAATAACATTAGTAATGAAACCATAATCTTAGGTGATGTAAATATCAACTGGACCTCCATACAATCTCCAACTAACCCCCTTAACATTAACCTATATAACTTTTCCCAGCTAATCAACAAAGTAACACGTCCATCAAAAAAACTCTCCTGTGGCAGTATACTAGACTGGATCCTAGTTTCACATCCCCACTATTACTCTGATAGTGGTACTCTTCCCGACGCTCTAAGTGATCATATGCCCACTTTCACCCATCGACTCCCCTGTATATCTCACCACCCCACAATTATATTACTACCCAACCACAAAAATTTTAACCCAACAACCTTTTTAGATTCTCTAAATGCAATTAACTGGAACAATCTAAGGACACTATCCTTAGAAGACGCAGTCTCCCACTTTAATTCTACATTCCTAAAAGTATTAGATTCTCTAGCCCCCTTAAGGACAAAAAGAATAAAAAATAATTCTGCCCCCTGGCTTACCAAAAACACATTAGCAACCATGCTTAGAGATAAAGCCTGGGCATTCTATCAGAAAAGAAAGACCCTGAATCCCACACTGAATACAGAACCCTTCAAACAAAGCAAAAAGCTTACTATCTCTGACAGACAAAATTACTTTTTACCATCCAAAACAATAATAAAACAAATCCACAGAAATTCTGGAAAGGAATCTCCACCCTCCTAAACCCCAGCAAACCACACACCCCTACCCCTGACCCAAATGCCCCAGATTTAGATTTGGCTACTCATTTTAACTCCTTCTTCATTGAATCCATTAGTAAACTAACTTCCTCCTTTCCTACTTCTACCTCACCATCCAATACCCCCACCCTCTCCTGCCAAAATCCACCCTGCACTTTTCCTCCTTCCACTTTCCCATCTACTCACTCTATATCCCCAACTCTTCTCCTACTCTAACTTCCTCATCTTCCTTACCAGCATCAAATACTCTCCTCTCCACTCTGCTCTATTCTCATTAAAACCTATACCCATTTCTACAATAAAGAAACTCCTTCAGAAATTGAAGCCTGGCACAAATGCACCTGATAACATCCTCATACTTCCTAAGTATAGCTGCTGAAGCTATTGCCTATCCCATAAGCATTCTCATCAACCGCTCAATCCTGGAATGTACTGTGCCCCAACTCTGGAAACAAGCCTTTATCATCCCTCTACATAAAGGTGGTAATAACTGCAATGTTAACAACTTCCGTCCCATCACTATCCTGTCCCCCATTTCCAAGCTTCTAGAAAAGTGTATCCAACTTCAACTACTACCACATCTTCTAGAGAATAACCTTCTCACACCTACACAACACGGCTTTAGGCCAAATCATAGCACCATGACAGCCCTCCTCTCCTATCTCAAACCGTAAACAAAGCACGACTCTGGCCAAATTGTCTCCACACTACTACTCGACCTCTCTAAGGCTTTTGATACTATCTCACACAGTCTGCTCTTAACAAAACTTTCAAAACTTAACCTTTCTCCCTCCTCTGTGAACTGGTTCTCCAGCTATTTATCAAACAGATACCAAGCTGTAAAATGGAAAAAGGCCACTTCCTCTTTTCTTAGCACCCCACGAGTTCCCCAAGGCTCTATACTTGGTCCTCTTCTCTTCAACATATTTATAAATGATTTTCACAAATCTATCCCATTCTCTAACATCATCCAATACGCTGACAATTCTACCATTATCTGCTCTGCCATATCTACCTCTAAGCTTCAAAATCCACTTTATAATACTCTTTAAATACATACTTAATTCAATTATAGCCTTCTATCCACAGAACAGCCTTAATCAACATGCTTTTAAAACCATCATCCATCACTATTCTACTACTACTACTTCTTAAACTTTCCTATCTTCACTACCTCACCCAACCCAGTACCTGCCACCACATACAACTCTATCACATAACTTACCATCTAAATCCCCCACATTCACACTCATCTATCTCTCCCATCTATTTCCTATAAAACACCTCCTATCCTTCTCCTACAAAGTACTCACTTCCCACAAACCCTACATCCCCATAACCACCAGAAATCCTTTTCCATCACAACACTACCTAATCCTTTTCTAAACTGCTAAATTGCCTCTCTAGCCATATCCTTCATCTAGTTACTAGTCTCTTATCTGGTGATATCCATCCAAACCCAGGCCCCTCTACCTCCACCCCCATGCAAGCCTCTATTACTCACTTCATTAAACTCCCAAAGCATAGTCAATAAAATAGCAACCCTCCATGCCTGGCTCACACATAATAAACCCGACATCCTATCTATCTCAGAAACATGGCTAAAACCCCATATAAAAGACTCTGAATTAACTCCACCAAACTACTCTATCATTAGAAAGGACATGTCCCACAAAAAGGCGTGTGTAGCTCTCATATTTTCAACTTCCTTGTTAATTACTCCTATGACAAACCTATCCCACACTTCAACAACGCTGAATTACTCCTCACTCTCCTTCAAGTCAATAAGCATAAACACATATGTCTTGCATCCTCTACATCCCCCCAGGGGACAATATCTCTACATTAGAAGATATCCTCTCCTGGCTCTCCAATAACATTAGTAATGAAACCATAATCTTAGGTGATGTAAATATCAACTGGACCTCCATACAATCTCCAACTAACCCCTTAACATTAACCTATATAACTTTTCCCAGCTAATCAACAAAGTAACACGTCCATCAAAAAAACTCTCCTGTGGCAGTATACTAGACTGGATCCTAGTTTCACATCCCCACTATTACTCTGATAGTGGTACTCTTCCACGCTCTAAGTGATCATATGCCCACTTTCACCCATCGACTCCCTGTATATCTCACCACCCCCACAATTATATTACTACCGCAACCACAAAATTTTAACCCAACAACCTTTTAGATTCTCTAAATGCAATTAACTGGAACAATCTAAGGACACTGTCCTTAGAAGACGCAGTCTCCCACTTTAATTCTACATTCCTAAAAGTATTAGATTCTCTAGCTCCCTTAAGTACAAAAGAATAAAAATAATTCTGCCCCTGGCTTACCAAAACACATTAGCAACCATGCGCCTTAGAGATAAAGCCTGGGCATTCTATCAGAAAAGAAAGACCCCTGAATCCCACACTGAATACAGAACCCTTCGAAACAAAGCAAAAAAGCTTACTATCTCTGACAGACAAAATTACTTCTTTACCATCCAAAACAATAATAAAACAAATCCACAGAAATTCTGGAAAGGAATCTCCACCCTCCTAAACCCCAGCAAACCACACACCCCTACCCCTGACCCAAATGCCCCAGATTTAGATTTGGCTACTCATTTTAACTCCTTCTTCATTGAATCCATTAGTAAACTAACTTCCTCCTTTCCTACTTCTACCTCACCATCCAATACCCCCCCACCCTCTCCTGCCAAAAATCCACCCTGCACTTTTCCTCCTTCCACTTTCCCATCTACTCACTCTATATCCCCCAACTCTTCTCCTACTCTAACTTCCTCATCTTCCTTACCAGCATCAAATACTCTCCCTCTCCACTCTGCTCTATTCTCATTAAAACCTATACCCATTTCTACAATAAAGAAACTCCTTCAGAAATTGAAGCCTGGCACAAATGCACCTGATAACATCCCCTCATACTTCCTAAGTATAGCTGCTGAAGCTATTGCCTATCCCATAAGCATTCTCATCAACCGCTCAATCCTGGAATGTACTGTGCCCCAACTCTGGAAACAAGCCTTTATCATCCCTCTACATAAAGGTGGTAATAACTGCAATGTTAACAACTTCCGTCCCATCACTATCCTGTCCCCCATTTCCAAGCTTCTAGAAAAGTGTATCCAACTTCAACTACTACCACATCTTCTAGAGAATAACCTTCTCACACCTACACAACACGGCTTTAGGCCAAATCATAGCACCATGACAGCCCTCCTCTCCTATCTCGAAACCGTAAACAAAGCACGCGACTCTGGCCAAATTGTCTCCACACTACTACTCGACCTCTCTAAGGCTTTTGATACTATCTCACACAGTCTGCTCTTAACAAAACTTTCAAAACTTAACCTTTCTCCCTCCTCTGTGAACTGGTTCTCCAGCTATTTATCAAACAGATACCAAGCTGTAAAATGGAAAAAGGCCACTTCCTCTTTTCTTAGCACCCCCACCGGAGTTCCCCAAGGCTCTATACTTGGTCCTCTTCTCTTCAACATATTTATAAATGATTTTCACAAATCTATCCCATTCTCTAACATCATCCAATACGCTGACAATTCTACCATTATCTGCTCTGCCATATCTACCTCTAAGCTTCAAAATCTCACACAAGAAGCTTTCTCAATCACTGAGCACTGGATGAAAATGAACCATCTAGCCCTTAACGCCTCCAAAACTAAACTCATGGTATTTACCCCCTCCAAAAATACTCCCTTCAATACAAACACATTCTTCATTACTAGCCAAAACAACTCAATCCTAGAACTGGTGTCTGAAACCAAGCTACTAGGTGTCCAAATTGATAACCAGCTTAATTTCAACTCCCATCTACAACTAAATATTAAAAAAACCCACCAAAAACTTGGCATGCTCTACCGTCAAAATCAATACCTCACAAAAACCACCAAAATCGCCCTCTCTTCTTCCTTCCTTATCCCCTCCTTTCTCTATGGATCACCTCTCCTAACTAATCTTCAGTCCTCTCTAAAGAAACAACTTTCCTCTTGCTACAACAAAATCGCCAAGTTTGCTAACGGTCACAGGTCCTCCACCCACCACTGTTCCTCTCTCCAAAAACTTAATTGGCTTGAACTTCCACATCAGCTCAACTTGATTCAGCTAACCCTAGCCCATAAGCTCATTAATAACCCCTCTCTTTGTCCCTCCCTGTCTTCTGCTTTTACGTTGCACCTACCTGACAGAGTCCTAAGATCAAACAATCAAAACCTATTAGAAGTTCATAAACCAACTCGTCCCCCAGGTAAAAACCTTCTATCCTTTAACCTAACACGACTTTGGAACTCACTCCCACCATCCATTCGCACCAGTAGTAATCATTATATGTTCAAAAAATCTCTTCACACACATCTTAAGTCCCTATGGGAATGCTCTTGTTCCCACCCATCTTAAAAACAAGGTACTCTTCATCTCCCATTCATTCCTATATTTACTCAACTATGCCTACATAAACAATTACTTTCTACAAATTAACTACCTCTTTAGCCCTAACACACCCCACATTTATTCTACTTACTTCTATAAGATTGCATAGTGGAAAGTACCTCAAATGTGAATTCAATGACTGTATTCTCTTTTAAAATTGTATAAGTATCTTTAGTAATCTATTGTATGTACCTAGTATGTTTGTTTGCTTACAGAGCTTTCTCTATTGTACGTACCTAGTGTGTATGTCTATTTTTTGGAGCTTTTCTCCCCAGGACTCCATTGAAAACGGGTTCTTTTGGCCCAATGGACTATCCTGGTAAACCAACTGCAAATAAACAAATAAATAAATAACATGGTTGTGGTCCAGAGTTTGGAGATTACCAATGTCTTTTTTTATAAGTTGTATGATGATACATTCCATGGCTTTACACAGCAGGCTCATCAGGCTAATGAGGCTCTCGTTCCTGGGGTTCGTGGTGTCTCCATCCTTGTGTAGTGGGATAACCGTTGCTGTGCACCATTCAGCAGGCACAAAGCCTGAGGTGAGGCTATGACTGAACATGGTACATCAGTGTGGTGCCTGTTTATTCTGTAGTTTGTGTAGAACACAGCCTGGGAAGTTATCTGGTCCCATGGATGCTGTGTTCCTGGCTTTGGAGAGTGTTTTTTACCTGTGCAGCCATGATGACAGCAACTTTGCAGTCTTCCGTTATAGAGATGTGCTCTTTCATGGGTAAGAGGGGGGTAAAGTTAGCACTGATCCTATCTGCCAGGATGTTGGCAATATCATTTGGGTCTGTATATTTAGTGCCATTGTGCTGTAACTCAGAGCAGATCTGAGTGTTGCCATTGAGATTCTTGACATAGCTATAGAATGCTTTGTGGTTGTCTTTAGAATCTGTGTCGATTTTGTTTTCATAACTAGCTTTGGAGGGTTTTATCAGGGATCACAGCTTCTTACTGATGTTGACCATGGAGCTCCTCCACTTCTGGAATTTTACCCTCTTTTGCAACGTTGCATTCCTTCTGTTGTGCAGTTTGTTTATGGGAGGGGAACACCAGATTGGCTTCCTTTTCTTGGAGGATAGCGTCTTGGTTCTGTTTGGGATAGCATGATGCATGCAGTCATGTAAGTGCTTATAAAGTGCAATTGGGAAGGATTCAGTAGTCGTAACTGTATTGTCCATTTGCATGGGTGTCTTGCAGTTCAGCACTTCTGTCTTAAGAAGCATGAAGTTGGCTTAGGAGACATTTTTTAACATGGTTTCCTTAATGGGGGTGTGACTCCAGAATGTGGATATGTAAGGTAATTAGCTTATGGTCAGATGGGACCAATGAGGCACTGACTTCAGGTGTGGAACACTGGTCATGCAGGACAAACCAAACCCTGTAACCAACACAAATAACCACGAAGTGAGCTAAATGCTACTCATTGCCAGAAGTCTCAGCCTCCAGATGCACACACTCGAGGCACTTCTCGTTATGGAGAATATTGATATCTGTGCAGTAACAGAAACCTAGTTCAAGGCTCCAGACAGCACACCAGCACTACCAGGATACTACTCATTCCAAACCTTCCAGCATCAGAACCTGAATCATAGCACATAGGGTGAGGATGTATCCATATACATCAAGGATATTTACACCTCTCTCTCTACATGCTCTCTACAGGATATGTACCCATAGAATGTTGCACAGCAACGTTCTTCACACTCCACAGCGGTGGGGCCACAAAATGCCCTTGGCATTCATGCTCTATGAGCCTGACGAGTGTGTTCTGCAAGACAATGGAGCTAATCATAATGGAAGTCAACAATACAGGGATTGGGAACCTTCACACAGTTGAGCACACCACGTTTGGCTTCATCAAGTGCAGAACACACCTCCTGAACTGGGATGATTTCTTTGTCAGTTACCCAGGTTACAGATGATTGAAATGAGATTGACACAGCCTAACTATATCTCGCTAAGGCCTTTGACACCATTACCCAGTCAGGTATCATAGATGAACTCACCAACCTGGCCACAAATCCATACATCACAAGATGGATTGCAAACTGGCTCATGGATAGATCTCACACATTACGAGTTGCTGGCTACATGTCAGACTCTACATTGGTAACTGGTGTCCCCCAGGGTTCAATCCTGGGGTCCCTCCTGTTTGGTATAGTCTTCTCACATGTACATGCCAACACAGGAGGGTTGTGGTTGACTGTGTTTGCTGGGAACTGTAAAGTGTTTGCCATAATAGATTCCCCGTAAGACAGACATATTCTCCAGAAGGGTCTCAATAAGACAGATGTGTGGTGTCAGAATCATGGCCTCAAGCTCACTGCGGAGGAATGCATAGTGATCCTATTTGTTGAAAACAAAATACCCAAAAACTACCACATAGGTGCACCCCCCTTAAAAATGACAAGGTGATAAGGGATCTGGGGACACAAGTAGATAGTCATCTTTCCTTTGACAACCATGTTGCCAAAGTGATTGGCATATCCTATGTGGCCCACCTAATCAACAAAGGGTTTGCATCAGTATCCAAAGAGGTAGTGTTGGCACTCTACTCTTACATCATCAGACCCATCACTGAGTACAGTGCACCATTTTGGATGCACTCGACTTAGCATATCCAGCAGCTGTAGAGGCCACTAAGGTAACTCACCAAGAGGATTACTGGCCTCAAATAGTTGTGTTATGCAACACAACTGGTAAAACTAAATCTGTTCTTCGTTGCATAACACATACTTAGAGGCACACACTGCCTAACAAACAGATCCATGTCCAACACATAACTGTTGAACATGCTCCATCTACAGATAACAATATTGAGTCGCCTTACAAATTTCAGGGATATGAACCTCATCACAACGATGAATACAACATGCTGGTGGGATAGAGTACCATCCCAGACACTTGCCTTACTGTGGAACAGAGCCCCAATATACATCAGACAGAACCCCTAGCTGACACTCTTCAATTGGAACCTTGAAACAGACAATTCATTCTAGGCATCGCATCAGCAGTCACACTAGAAAAGGGCTTAGGGTACTGACTATTACAACTAGGCCTTGGGAGACTACCCAATGGTGTGGTGAAAGTTGCACAACTTGCGTAGGCTGATATATGCCTTCGTGGAGATAGGTTCATAGGTATGTAGTAGACTATGTGACAGGTACATATCTACAGATAGTAGATGTGTACTTCATTGTACAGTCATGTTGTACAACAGGCACATGGACCACATACACTGTAATGCTTACAGATACTGGTGGCTGTTATGTACAGTGGGAGAGATGTGCACCTCATGTCTTTCATGCCATTGGAATGTGTGCTTGGTGGGACAGTCCTGGATGGCTCCCTGTCATGGTCACCCTCTTACACACATCTCTGCCCATCCATCTTTGGCTTATTATACTGTGTTCCCCCTATATATATATATATATATATATATATATATATATATATATAGGTACATAGGTAGGTAATAGGCTATCTGCCTGAAGGCATATATTAGTATGGCCAGAGTATGCAGCTATCACCACCCAAGGAGTTAGTTCCCTAGGCCTCTGTGCAGTAGAGCTGATGAAGTGATCTATGGTGTGACAGTTCAGTTTCATATACACTCATCAAGGCACCTCTGGAAGAGTGTCAGTGAAGGACTTGGCTTAATATCAGTTGGCAGCCTGTTCCAAAGCAAGGGAAGTCTGTGAGTTAATAATGTATCCCTCTAACATGTTCTACTTAATGTTGTGATGATGATATCCCTAGAGCATGAGGTATAGTGAGCTTGGGTTTACTTCAGATAGTGCATGTACATGAGTTCTGCATTGGACATGGATGGACATGTCTGTTGGGCAGAGATCTCCTGAGTAGACAATATGCAACAGAGTACAGATTGAGTTAAATTCAGTCTTGTTGCATGGGGCAACTGTTTGAGGCCAGTAATCCTCTTGTTGAGGTACTTCAGTGGTCTTTCCAGCTGCTGAAGTTGCCTAGTCAGATTCATCGTACCTGTGTTGTGGTACTCTCTGACGGGTCTGATGACTGATGAGTACAGGGAACCTCCTTTGACCTACATGCAAAGACCTTGGCAGTTTGTGGGAACACATAGCATGATTTTCTAACCACTTTGTGAATGTGTTTCTGGAAGTAGAGATGACTATCCACATGTGTCCATAGATCCCTTATTATCAACTCCATATTTAGGGTGTTGGCACCTATGTGGTATTTGTATGACTGTAGCTCGAGGCCATAATTTTGACACCACATCTGTCTGACTGAGACCCTTTTTAAAGATGTCTCTGTTGTCCCAAACATCGGTTATGACAACTTTTTTGCAGTCATCCACAAACTTTGCTAAACATAGCCCTCATGTGTTTGACTGTATTTCTGAAAAGTATACACCAGACAGGAGGGGTCTCAGGATTGAGCCATGGGGGACAGCAGTTGTTACCAGCTTGAACAGGAGACCACAATTCTTACCTTGTGGGATCTATCTGTGCCCCATTTGACAATCCATCAGATGACATGCATATTTATGCACAGGTTGTTGATTTTGTGGATACGACATGTGGCTGGGATGTTGGAAATGGGCTTTTCAAGGTCTATGTGGGATGTGTGTAGCTCATTTCATTGATGTATGTCCTGGGTGACTGCCTTGAAAACAGTCTAGCAGGTTTGAGAACCATGATCTGCCCATGACCAAACCAAAATGGATAGGGTTGGGTGTTTGTAGGCTCCCAATAGCTCTGTTTATGAGTTCCATCATGATAGACTCCATTGACTTGCAGATCAGGCTTAACAGGCTTCTAAGACAATAGTTCCCATGGTCTGTTGTGCACCAACACTTGTGTAGTGTGCCAAACGTTTCTGTAACCCATTCAACAGTTTCATATCCTGTACCGAGGGTGAGTCTCAACAGACTGTTCAGGTGCAGGGTCTGTTTGTTTTGGAGTTCACATATGACACAGCTAGGGAAACCATGTCATCCCATAGACGCCACGTTTTTAGGTTTGGAAAGAGTTGTTTAACCATTGTATATGTGATTTCTGGGTTTTCACAATCTCCGGGTATGATAATGGGCCCTTTTGTCAGTGAGAGGGGGGTAAATATGTATGAACCTGTCTGACAAGATGTTGGCAATGTCAGTCATTTACAGTTTGCACTGACTCAGAACATATATGAGTTTACATTGATATTTATGACATAGTGAAAGAAAGCTTCATGGTTCTCTATGGACTCTTTGACATATAATTTTGCCAGAACATGGATTGGATAATGTTAGGAGTGATCATTGTTTATTGTTTATTGATGATACTGATCGGAGATTTATTGATCTTCTTTGAATTTTCACTTTCTTTGAACAACTTAAGTACTTGTAATTTGAATATGAGCGCACTTTTGTCAGTATTGATGAACACGTTTAAATTACAGTCCCAAAAAATAAAGAAACTTTTTAGAGACTGTGATGCTTATAAGCAAGGGTTAGCTTATCCTAACCCTCCACTGAGCCAGACATGGAAAAAGGGCATCTTTTCCTCTGACATTAGTGCTGTAACTGGTAGTGGTCAACACAGTCTTCCATCTCAAGAGTATGGTCCTATCAGTACTGGCTTGGCACAGCATAATCCAGGTAACAATGACCTTAACAATTCTTTTGACAAGAACTTAAATGTGGGTGTAACAAGTGGTACACCATGGAGTGAGAGGCTAAGAAGTGGTCAACACAACCAAAATTCTTTAAATCAACACACAAATTTTCAACAGCGCCCCTATATGGGGGCAAGACAAAAACAAGGAACTTTCAACAACCACAAACAAACACGAAGTGGAGGAACAACAAACAAAACGACAAGAGCCATTATTAAGCACTTTTTTTGATGTTCCTTCCCGTGACAAGAATAATGAAGACAATTTTGTCTCTTTGGATGATGATACTACTGAAATATCTTTATTAGATGACTATAATGTTGTCGATACTGACTATACACTAAAATCATCATATGTGGATGTTGTTAGTAATAAATCTGGTGACTTTAAACTATACAATTTTAGTACCACTAAATTTGACACTGAGATGGTGGAATATTTGTCTAAGGGTTTAACTTTTGTCCCTTCTAAACCTTTAAATACTGTTGACACTATTTTAGATATTAAGCTCTTTACTAGGAAATTGAATTTTACTTTACTAATGGGAAACAATTCTGCTTACATTGAACATGGACAGTTGCACATACCTAGTACTTACAACCCTCCACTCCACTCAACCTTGGAATTATTTGAAAAATGTTGTGAGTTAGATATTAGGTATGCTAGTACTAACAGTGCACCACACAATATAACCCCCAACTTGAAAATGGCAGAAGGTGAGTATTTACAGTTTTTCAAATCTCTTTGCAAGTCAGATAAGGGTGGGGGGTTGGTTGTTTTCAGTACTGTCGATTACCAGACCCGTATGGAAGAAGTATTACACTCTGATACATACGAACTTAGTTCAAGATCAGAAGTCAATAGGGCCTATAAGTTAATCAAGGACAGTATTGAGGAGTTATATATTGAAAGTAGAATAGACCAAAAAATGTATGGTTACCTAACTACGTAATTCCCAAGATACCCATGCATCTTTGGAATTCCAAAAATACATAAGTGTATTGACAATCCTCCACTTAGATTGTTGGTTGATAGCAGGGGGTCACCCACTTACTCTTGCGCTTAAGTAGTGGATAGTATACTCCAAAAATATGTAGTAAAGGAAGTCCAGATATGTAAAGATTCATGGACATTCCTTGAGAATATAAGAGCTGTCAACTACAACCCTCACACTAATTTTTTGACTATAGATGTGAGAGACTTATATAGTAGTATACCACACAACATTGCACTTGAATGGGTGACCCTTGCTTTAAAGAAACACAATGCTCCTGACAGGGAAATTTACCTTGTATCTGTACTTAGTGATCTTGTCCTTTCTTACAACTTCTTTATGTCCTATAATGACTTCCTTTTACAGAAAGTAGGAGTGGCAATGGGGTCCCCTTGTGGTGGAAGTATAGCCAACTTAGTCATGGCATACTGGGAATCTGAATTTGTATTCTCTAACAATAACTACTTTCTTGATAAGTTTATTTATTATACTAGATTTCTTAATGACATTTTTATTTTGATTAATGCGAATGAAGACACAAGTAAACTGGTTTTACAATACTTTAATAATACCACCAACATTTTAGAGTTCACACACTCATTCGGGATTGACAGCATTGCTTACCTTGATGTACTCTTAAGTAAGAACTATGAGTACAATTGTTATTCTGCAAGGATATTTCATAAGAAAACTTATTCCAACACTTTCTTACACTTTACTAGCTGTTATCCCTTCTTTCAAAAAAAGTCGGTCGCCAAGGCCAACTAGTAAGAGCTGCCAGGATGGTCAGTTTGGACGACGACTTTTTTGAGAAATGTGTGGTGCTCAAAAATATGTTTCTATCACGAGGTTATCCTGAAGACCTTTTGGACAACCTAATACTGGAAGTCAATGATAAAAGAAGTCAGAATTTTTATCAACCTTTACTCCCAGTTAGTAACACCATGGCCCAAGGTGTCCCAGATTATGCAACTAGTTCTAACGACAGTAGTACACATGAATCAGAGCAAAATGTAGTTACTCGTACAGATAACACTAACATAATTTACTTTACTACAAAATTTAGTATGGGTAGTAACACTTGTATCGACATAATTAATAAGAACTGGGAATTGTTTAAAATGTACCCTACTATCTTTGGGAAATTAGGAGATAGACCTAAAGTTGCTTTTAGGAAAGGTAAGAATTTAAAATCTGTTTTGGAGGCTAGTCAACCCTTAACAGTTCGTAATGCGGGTATGTTGAAGTGCCAAAATTATAATTATTGTAGACATGTGGAAGAAGCAACTTGTTTCGAGTTAAATGGCACTTCTTATAAATTAAAATATAAATTTATCTGTAATTCTACCTTTGTCATTTATCTAGCTAGATGTACATTATGTCCCACCTTCTACATCGGTAAGACTGAAAGGAGACTTAGGGATAGAATATATGAGCACTTATACGCAATGAAAAAGTGCAAACTTGACAATGCTCTAGCTAAACATATTTCGGTTTTTAACAACCATACATTTAAATTCTTAGTTATTGATCAGATTAGTTGTGATAATAGGGGGGACCTAGACCTCTCAAGTTGGAAGAAACTGAGTTAATCTGGCAAGTTAGGTCAAATGCGTACAGCTATCCAGGAATTAATGACTCGTGTTCAATCTCAAGCCTACTAAAATTGAATAGTCTTGAGAGATGAATTTCACGTCAATGGTTTTCGTAATTCATATTTTCTATTGACTATATTTATTATCACTTATCTTTTAACGACCACAACAATGTTTTCAGTAGAGTTTGTCTTGGCCTTATGTTTTAGTCATTGGTCACTTAATGGCCACTTGTTATAAACATATACCCACGAGTATAAATTTTTGGGGGGCATTATAGGCCATAAATTTATATTTATTTTATCTGTTTAACAATATTGATGTTTTCAGAATACATTTTTTAATAAGTATTTTTAATAATAAGTTTTTTATGTATTAGCGTCAGGTACTTCTTACGATATGTCAGTGAATTGAGTATGTGCTATGCATTGCCTCTTTGCCAAGGCCAAGGCATACTGGGCATGCCTCCTTCTGCCTACTGGGGCAGGCTCAGGTTGTTCCTCCTCCAAGTCACGCTGTGCCTGTGCAGGCCTTGGCAATGGTGGGGGGCTGTTTGGCCCTGCACCATGCTGTTCCTGCTGCAGCTGTTTTTGCAGGATCATATTGTGTAGCATGGCACATTCCATGACAATTTGGGTACATGTAGTTGGTGAGTACTGCAAGGCTCCACCAGATGTGTCCATGCACCGGAACCGTGACTTGAGCATCCCAAACACACTCTCGATTATGTTTCTTGTTTGTGAGTGTGCCTCATTATGGAGTTCTTGTTTGGGTGTGTGTGCATTTCTGATGGGTGTCATCAGCCAAGGCTCCAGTGCGTATCCAGCATCCCCCACTAGGTGACCATCAGGGATGTCCCCATTGCCAAATCTCTGGTACAGCTGCGTCAGATGCCAGATGTGGGAATCGTGATAGCTTCCAGGGCAGCCAGCACAAACATTCATTATTATACCCTGGGCATCGCACACGACCTGGCAGTTGATGGAGGGGAAGCCCTTGCGTTTGATGTAGACCCTACCCCGCTCACCAGGTGATGCTTTGATGTGAATGTGCATGCAGTCTATTGCACCCACTACCTCAGGGTATTCTGCTATTTGGTGGAAAAGATGCATATTGCTGGCCAATGCCTCATGGGAATTGGGGAAATATACATGCTCACCAACATGGGCTGACATGGCATCCAGGAACTGGTGCAGTACCCTGGATGCTGATGCCTGTGAAATCCCCATCATATCACCAGTTGGTCTCTGGAAGGTACCTGTAGCTAGTATTCGTAGGCCAGCACATACCTCTTGGTATCCACTGGGATGGGTTCCCCTCTCTTGGTTCTGTGTGTGAGATGTGGCTGGCACAGCTCAACAATTTGCTGCAGGAGGTCTCTGTCCACTCTATAGTGCTCCACTATCTCCAGCTCATGTAGCCCCTGGTAGGTTACCCTGGGTCTGTACACTCTTCTACGTCTCCTTGCTGTGGGTTGCGCAGCAGCATTCGCAATATCACCACCCTCAGCATCTTGCACATGTTGGCTTATGATAGCAATAGCAGCCCCTAACATTTTGTCTGACTTAAGCTTTTTAAGTTTTCACTCTTTGTATACTGCAGTGTTGCAGAGTTCTTGAGAAAAAACATGGGGGAATGATGTTTGCAGAGTTTAAAGTGCTGGGCTGGGCTAGTCTACTGCCTGTGTAATTGGCTGATTCTGATATATTTCACCTGGCAGCTCTGCTAGTTCTCCTTGGTTAACTTCCTACTACTTCTTTTCCTTTCTTTTCCCTTTCTGTTTCCACAAGGGGCAGCGCCGCGCAAACAAGCACAAACATGCACACACAAGCGCATACGTGCATACACAGGCTTAGACGGGTGCTAACGCGTGCACACAGGCTTACACAGGCTTACAGGCATACACACGGTGTAAGCACGTTTGCAAGAAATTTCAGATATATCCACGGCGTACACCTTTGGTTTCTGGATTTCAGCTAGGACAACTGTAGAAATGCCTCTTGTAATCCTGAGCAACTCATGGCAAACACAAGCCACTCTGCGCCAATAAGCTTACAGTCTTTCAGACATACCCCCTCATGATGTCACCTATCTTCTACTCTACTACTCCCCTACTCCTACACTTACACTCTAGAGACATGGCTCACATACCAGGGAAAATTGGGATTCACTGTCCTTATCCTCATTTGCATAGGATTGCCTACTAATGCTTGGTTACATCTCTCAAACTGAGCTTCCCTCCTTAGCAACTACTACTCACCATTCACCTGCATGGCAGAATAATCTTTTTTATTAAAAATGCCTATTTGTGGCTATTTTTAAATTATTTTCTGTTTTTTAAAGCACCACACATTTGCGCGGCGCTGCGCTATGCTTAAACATCGGAGATCGGAGAAAAAAATGTATTAATTTTCAACCTATAAAAATGCCAATGGCCTTATATTTGGCCATTGGAATGCTTCCTCACCTGGATGCATCCTTTATTTGGAGCTGTCATAGCTCTGTTTAGCTATCTGCAGAACGGTACTTCGTCACCAACGGAGTACATTTCTGCAAATAACACTACTCTTCCACGGAAAGGTTAGTGTTTCCTGGATCGCAAATTTACCTCATTTGCATAGCTTTCAGCAGCAAATGAGGTAATTTGCATAACATAACACTGTCCGTGCAAGAGTAGCTTTAGAAGCTCTCATGCACGCCCCTACCGGCTGTTGCTGGATCGCTCGGCAGACATATTGGCTGTCTGCCGTCTTACACTACTCTTAGACTCAGTGCAAGCCTTCATAAATCTGGCCCTATGATTTTTACAATGGATGCTTTGCATGCAAAGTGTATATGTGCACATTTACATATATTTTTAGATAGCCAAATGGTCTAAGGTTTATATATTTCCAGATGTAGCATATTGTCCTGGATAAAAATCACAGACTTAATAAGCTGGTTAAATAAGAGTTACCAAATCATTAATAATTTTATTTAAAGTACATAAGGGTTATATTATTATGACAGCTACTAAGTAGGGCAGGACCAGCTCAAATGTCATACTGATGAGGGAAGGGATGTGAATTTAACATGTGTACCAATAACACTTTGTTTTACAGCACAATAAACCACTCCCTTGCCTGATAAAAAGTATGTGTATATATATATATATATATATATATATATATATATATATATATATATATATATATATAGCTAGAAAGCTTGTGAGGAAAGTATTGCTCTGTTATATTTGTTTGTTCGTATATGGTGAATATTGTGTTCTGTATATTTAGTGCCATTGTGCTGTAACTCAGAGCAGATCTGAGTGTTGCCATTGAAATTCCTGACATAGCTATATAATGCTTTGTGGTTGTCTTTAGAACCAGTGGTGATACTGCCTACTCAGAGGCGATCTCTGCCTAACATACAAAGCTATGTCAAACCCAGAGCCGTTGGACATGCTCCACTTAAAGAAATCCCAATCCCTCCGAAGTACACGCTCTAGGGACCTAAACCTTGCCATTACAATGAACAGAACATGCTGGAGGGATAGATTCCTGTCCTAGAAACTTCCCATGCTCTGGAACAAACTACCTATCTATATCAAACAAAGCTCCTCATTAGCACTCTTCAATAAAAATCTTGATGACTGGATGAGAGAGAGGAAATTCACCCCGGGGATCACCTCTGTGGCTCTGCTCGACAGGGCCACAGGAAAGTAATTTTCTTCGGTGGTGAAAGCCAGGGTACCTTTTTGGCTTGGCTTATATAGGCCCTAAGGCCAATAGCCTAGTATCTACCTATGAACCTATGAATGCTGGTATTACTGAAGCTCTATTCAGCCAAGTATCTCAGCAGGGAAACTTAGGCATCTAATCCTGGAATTACTACATTAACATTTCAGAAAATTAGTATCTCCTGTGAAAAAGAGGTCTTTCTTTCCAAGTGGTTTCATACACAGATGGGTCTTCTTCTGTTACAGGTTTCAGACACATATGATGCTCCAGTATGCTCATGTGCTCCTACTTGCCTCCACATATAATACAGAGATGTGCTGCTATCCATTTGTGCCGTAATTCTAAATAAATCATTGACCGTCTGTAGGCTGCTTCACTAGGTTTTACTAATCACAAGCAGCAAGTGATAAATTACTCAGAATACCATTTTCAGTCCAGACTTTTTTAGTATATGGAGCGTACTAGGAGAGAAAGTTTACCTAACAATTTATTCTTTAAATTACATTGCATTTTGTATACATGTGTACTTTCTTGGAGTGACTCTGGAAGCTTGTATTTAATGTCCCCTGTGGCAATATGCATAGTTTGTTAAATCTTAGTTCTTACATCTTTAAGCTGTGTTACTTCGCATATCATGAATGTGTAACTTCAGAGACTAGACAATGTAATAAAGTTGGTAATTAAATAACAGGTCTTAATAACTTTACAAAGACATTAAAATTACACTGGCTCAGTCATTCTCCAAATGACTTAATGTTTACCTCTGATGAAACAAGGTCTGACCTGTGCCTACCCTTCCTGTTTGCGTGAACTTGCATAAAGACTGTGGAATTATCTTGTTTGTTAATTGTACTGGTGTTATCCTTCAGTAGTGTGGCCTGATTTTTGTCACTATTTAAGTTTGACTGAATGTACTTATGTAAGGACTACTGCACTGTCTTGTAGGCAAGCTGTACTAGGATTATTCTTGCTGGTATGTGTCTGATATTACTATGACAGTTTGCTTCATTTGTCTGTACTTTACTTACAAAGGAACTTTGCTGATGTGCTGGTGTAGACTATCTTAAATTACTGTACCATTAGCTACTAAAATACTTATACTTTAACCTCAGCATAGATTCTTTTGACATTTTTTTTTCTTGAAAACCTTCTCAACAAAGGCTTTATTCAAGGATGCATTATATGTAACACACTTACTTTTGACATTAAAATAATAATTTAAGAAGGAAAAACCCATATGAAAGGTTATATTTTGTCAAGTGTTGGATGTTCAGTATGGTCATGACACTGTTTGGTAGAGGGGAACCAGGTAGATTTTGAACTCATAGGTCTGGGGTAAGTAGTGATCTCCGTGGATGTCACCCTACTCAAGTTGAAGGTATAAACAAGGTCACCTTGAACCTTTTGCTCAAAAGATTACAGAGAACTGCGCCCATATGTATTTGCTGAAAGCTTGGAAGTGGCCATTTGCACATTCTGCTTAATTCCAAATACTCAGGAAAGTACATTTTTATGACAGTTACAGTCACCTTTTTGATAATCACTTTTTAAGCTGATCTGAGCTGCTTTTTTTTTCAATTATACCTCAATGAACTGAATTTATAACAAACTTGAAAAGTGCCCGTTTTGGAGAGTGGTGGTTGTGCTAGTGAGAGTAGACCAATTGTTGCAAGTTGTAGGCAGCTGAGCTCTACTGGCTCAAAGTCAGAGATGTTTTTGATTGGTTCTTTTTTCTAGCTTTTATTTTCTGTGCTTTGTAGTACTGAGAACAGGGTATATATTAAATATTCAAACACTTAAATGCTCGAATCACTAAAGATCGAACTTTAGTGATCAAACGCTTAAATGTTCGAATATTTTAAAAAATAAAAAAAAACAAAAAACAAAATGTAAAGTGCTTAAGCAGAGGGGCAAGCCCCCCTGCATCCCTCCCCCGCTACTTAAATATACCAACTCTGGAATCGCACTTCAGTGTGCTACAGTGCGGAAATGGAAAATTTCCCATTCCCTACACTGTAGTGCGATCTTGGAGTTGGTATATTTAAGTAGTGTGGGGGGTGCAGGTAGGCTTGCCCCCCCCTGCTTACACCCTTTAGTTTGTCTTTTTTTGTTTTAATTTTTTTTTTAATTTTTTAAAATATTCAAACATTTAAGCATTCCATCACTAAAGTTTGATCTTTAGTGATTCGAATGTTTAAGCATTCGAATATTTAATATAGACCCCTGAGAACAGTGCTATGTTAGGTGCAGCTGAACAGTGTTTACTGTGCACAGTTGTAGTTCTTCCCTAAGTAAGTAGTACCAAACAGTCTTTCTTCTTGCCGTAGGCATTAGGCACATTAAGAACTTGCACTGCTGTGCACTGAAATGCAGCAACTACACTGGACTGCACATTGTCGCTCTATAGTGATCGAGTTTTCTGTATTTGTATCCAGGAGACCATCATTATAGTGGGCTGCTCCTTCTGTAAACCTTTGCTACTCTGTTAAGATGCCCTTAGTACTCCATAAATTCTTATTTTACAATTAATTACTTAGAATGGACATTATGGAGGATCTGGAAACTACCACCATTCGATTGCCAGCCTTCTAGTACTTGTCATCCTAAGACAGTGTAGGAACCGTCTCATTCTTATGGAAAATGAACTCCTGATCAACTGAGAAGATTCAGTCTGTGGGACATGTAAAACGTAGCTAACTTGGAGGCATTCCTCTCCCAGTTTAAAGCATGCCATGAGTATCACATCATCACAATTCTACATGTACAAATGCAACATCATCAAATAGACAACACAAAAATGACATATGCTGATGTCATAAAACATCTTGACCTAGTACTCCTTGAACTCCTAAGATTAGGCATCAGCGTAAGCCCCCTTGTTCTTTTACTTCATGTACCCTGCAACAGCAAGTCACCAACAAGCCATCCACATAACTAGTACTCATAAACTAGCTCCTGGAAGATATGTTTTAGTGATCGGTCTGTTATTATTAGATATAACAGATTCCACACTATCTAGGCTGGAAAAGGATAGGTCCATGGTCAGCTGCCTTTTAGGAGTCAGTATTGCTCATATAACTGGGGCTCTCAAGATCCTTTCTCTTAGAAAGTATAACTATGACAAGACAGTAGTTCAAGTGGGAGTAAATGACCTGGTGCACAAATCTCTTAGGGACATGCAGAAAGATATTCTGGAACTTGCTAAGCAAGAGTCAGATATGGATAAGACTCTGATTCTTAACACAATCCTCCTTTTACCAAGAATGATACATAGATATAAGGAGAAGATAATTGGATTTAACAGCTGGCTAAGTAACTGGTATCATGCTAGGGGAATCCAGTATGCGTTAGCTTGGAATAAGATGACAAGACAACCCAATTATCTTTGCAAAGGATGACATACATACTGACTGAATGTTTTCTTGCCTATAGTCCTTTTCTAGACCAAGTTCATCTAATGAACATCATACCTAATGATTAGTGTAGATTTCTCAGTGCTTGGAATCTTAACAACAAACTGAACTCGAGGCACTTCTGCATCTGAAATGTGTCCATGTATGCGTAGCCAAGGAAAACATGGTTCAAATGCAAGGAAAACACTCTCTTAGCACCTGGATGTTATGCCTACCATGTTTTTAGGCCTGCTGGAAACTATAGTGGAGCCTCTGTATTTGTCAGTGATTATATCCATTGGAGATTAATACTGACAGACTTCAACTCCAAATCTAAAAACTCCAGCTTATCTTGTGGAAACAAAACTTCTAATTTTTAGCCTGTTGTCAATCCTGTCTATGAGTTCAGATGATTAAGCTCAATTTCTTGCATTCCTTGACGATATCACTATAAGTAACAACTCAGTAAACCTTGGAGTCTTCAACTACCCCTCCATAGATTAAGCACCTAATCCTCCATCATAGGTTACTCATAATGATTTACAGATTCAGTAAACAAAAACTCCCTGGATCAAATTGTTCTCATACTCATCTGGTGCTGTAACATTGTTGATCTGGTCCTCATTAACGCAGCTCCCACTTGTTTCTTTCCCCTGCTCTGCCCATCACCGGTTAAGTCAAACCTCAAACTTGTAACCTTTACTATTAGAACCTCTTTTCTCAAAGTTAATTCCACTACTCACTTTACATGTTTCATAAAGGAGAACCTCATACAATAATATAATGAAATCTCTAAATTTACCCATTATATTCCTAGAGTACACATTGAATATACAACCAGCTACACTATGGATTTTGAAGTCTGTCTAGATAAATATATTGATCTAGCAGTCCTCACTAGAACTAAATGCATTAAAAATTTCAAAAATATACCACCCTGGTACTCAGGCAACATAAGCAAGCTTTATAAAAAGAGAAGAAACTCCTTAAAACTCAAAGTAGAGACAGAACTCCACAGCATGGGAACAGTATAAAAATATCACCAAGAAACTGAAGGACACTATAAAGGCCAGCAAATCAACCCATGATCTGAGGCTAGCAGCTGAGATAAAGGATAATAAGTCATTCTTCTGCTATGTTAGAAAACTAAGAAATAATTTGCAACATTGTCCTGACCGTCTCTATAGTGGGGCTTCCCACTCAAACACAAAGGACATCTCAAATGTACTGGCAAATATGTTTATTACAAATTTCTTCCCTAATACTCCCATCCCAATTCCTATCATCCCCGAGTAACTTCCACTCCTACCATTAACCAAGGAACATGTTAAAGGTACTTTTGAAGACCAAAAATACCTTCTCTATGGGTTAACAGTGTCAAACATGCATTCAAAGAGCCCCTTCAAAAACAGCTTAACCTAAGTCTAGCTACATGCTTTGTTCCTGATTCCTGGCACACAGCTGTAATGATGCCACTCCACAAGGGTGCAATTGTCACTGACCCGGAAACTACAGGCCAACTGAACTTATGAGAATGATCTGTAAAGCCATGTTGTGGATCATTACCAACCTCATTGATCATGATATATAATATGTGTATAAGGCTTTACCCACAACAATATGACTTTTAAAAGCTACACCATGCCTGCTAAATCTTGTAGACTTGTTTGAGAAGGTCACTCAAGTAATGGACATTGGTCTTACTGTTCCTGATGCTTAACTTGATCTGGCTAAGGCATTCCTCATCATACCACATAAAAAGATTGAAAATAAGCTGTCAGATTTGAGCAGCAATCCCTATATGATGAGATGGATAACTCATTGACTTAAGGATAGAAAACACATAATCCATAGCTGATGTCAGTGAAGTTGACCATTGGTGTTCCCCAGGGATTTGTTCTTGATCTTCTCCTTGTTTGGCATTTACATCTCTGACCACAAAAATGATAACAATTATCTCTCACTGAACAAATTTGATGATAATTGTAATTAGGACATAATTGTCAAGACTCCTAAAGATGCATAAAGCCTTCAAAATGAAATAACACGAGTAAACCACTGCTGCTTAGAAAAGAGTATGAAACTAAACTGATGAATATACTATTATCCCTTTTGGGAAACAGCAAATCTCTGCTGCCTTATCAATGAAGTAGTGATTAGAGATTTGGGCACTTAGGTATATAGTTCTCTCTCCTTTAATCTAACGTGACCACTGTTGTCAGAAAATCTTTTGTATTTTTTCAACTAAATTATCAAAGATATCGCTTCCAAGTCTAAGGAAGTAACTGTGCTTCTTTACTTAGCCCCGGTCAGACCCAGCGTACAATATAACATGTCTTTTGGAATGTACATCAGCAGGCATGTCAAAAAACCTGACCTGATAAACCAGAAAGGTTCTCAGCAAAACAGATTTTTGCCCTCAAAAATTTTAGGAAGTGGGAGAGACTGGAAGCCCTGTCCATATACTCTGTCTTATAAACTCCTAAGAGGTAACTTGTGCCTTGCATACTGTACCCCTAGAGATCCTATTATACTTAACCTCCCTTTGCATACTACACCCCTAGAGATCCAGTTATACTTCATCTCCCTCTGCATACTGCACCCCCTAGAGATCCTGTTATATTTAAACTCCCTCTGCACACTGCACCCTTAGAGATCCTGATATACTTAACCTCCCTCTCCTCACTGAGTCAAACCATGCAAAACCTAGAACCAGAGATCTAAACTTACATCAGGTAATAAGCAAAACATGATGAAGGGATGGGGTAATCATCCATCATCTCCTTTTACTCTGGAGTAGACTTCCCTTACAAATCAAGCAATTTGACTTTTTGTCTTCCTTCAAATGTTACTTGAACAACCAGATGGGTACCCTTAAATTTACACCTGAAACTTACAAGCTGCACCCTCCTTGAGAATAGTGGCAAAGCTTGGGGTGGTTATTTGGCAAACAGAACATAGTATCTGGACCTATTGACTTGTATAGCCTATAATCCTGAAAATCTGTTTACCAACAATCTCTACATCTCGCAGTAGATATTGATGTCCTCTTGGAAATCTGTTCAGCTAAGACATTACTTGATAATCCAACTAAGGAAAATAAATGCCTTCATGTTGACCATGATTCCCTACTTTTATTACTTTTAATAATAAAAGGAGGCATGCTATTGGTGGGAATCACAAGGAGTCATGCTATTGGTGGGAATCACTAGACTAGGTTAAACTGACTCAACTATCTCTTGTAATCACATTGTTAATCAAGTTACAGATGAGAGGGCTGCATTCAAAACTTCCAGTTTTAAGTAAGAACATGTCAACTTCAAACCAAGTATTAATGATTGGAGAGTTGACCATAACAGACAGGTGAAGAATTTGGTATTCAGAATTATCAGAACTCATGTTAGAGCTACATGCTTACTTGGACGTAATTTAAAAGAATTTCATGACTAATGGAGACAGGACTATATATAACCTTGAGGTAATGTATGCTGCTTTGAATGTTATAGGGAACACAGAGATAAATTATATAATGACAACAAAAAGATTCTGAATATTATGTTGACTTCCCCCTATCCATGCCTGTATCCTTAGGGCATACCTCCCAACTGTCCAGATTTTCATAAAATGTCCAGAGTTTTACCTCATGTTTTGGTATGTTCATCATAAAATTTGTGATATATTTGGCAAATAACTGAAGATTACTGTCAATAAATAATGACATACATTTGAGTTTCAGATGTCATATCCATCAGAAAATGAATGAATGCTACCTTGAATGATATAGGGAATACTGAGGTGAATTATATAATGACTGCAAAAAGGTTATGGGTGTTATGCATTGTAAGGGGCTGACTTCCCCCATCCCTTGCCTCTGCCCCTAGGACATACCAGCAAACTGTCCAGATTTTCACAGAATGTCCAGATTTTTGCCTCATATTTTGGTCTATTCATCATAAAATTTGTGATTGTTTGGCAAATCACTAAGGATTACTGCCACTAAATAATGACATACATTTGAGTTTCAGATTTAATGTCCATCAAAAAATGAATGCTAACTTAAATCCTGTTATTCTAGCAAATCACTAAGGATTACTGTCACTAAATAATGACATACAGCTGAGTTTCAGATTTCTTACAAATCCTGTTATTTTTAGCAATGTTCTAAGTTTACATGAGCAATATTTAAACTTTCTCCCTATTTTTGGATCCTTGTCCCACCATTATTTTAGGCTTTGTCCGGATTTCTTCTGTTAAGAGAATGAGAGGTGTGTCCTAGGGAACTGATATTGTCCGGATTTCTTCTGCTAAGAGAATGAGAGGTGTGTCCTAGGGAAGTGATACTGGCAAGCCCTTTCAAAATTGCAGTGTGATGGCTGGGAACATAACAGAACAATGACATTTATTTTTATGGAAAAAATGGTTATCAAGTCCATGTTCCTTGTTAGAGATTGTTACCAGTTGTCATATCTGGGCAACAGGGTACTGGCTTTAGGGGTAACAAAACTAATAAAATATTTGTATGATTAGACACTTAAGGTGCCAACTCCAAAATTATTAGAGTAAGCAATGCGAGAGTCCTCACCTGTGACGCTACGTCTGGGTAGTAAAAGTATTGAACTTCAATGGTTACCCATCTTGATTTATAGAAATATATTGATCAAGCAATACCACCTTTAAACAATTTGGATCACTGAGTACTAACACCACTATGGTAAATTCTGTTAAACTCTATCATACTATCAGATAATTAAAGAGATTTACAACAGCATAGACCATACAATGGTTAAAAAGAATCATAATCTATCTTGTAAGACCAGAAAGGAATCTTGGTCTCTGTTTTATGATACTGTAAACCAATTTACTGAAGAAAATGTCACAAGCATTACTGTAAACCAATTTACTGAAGAAAATGTCACAAGCGTTACTACCGGAGTGTCATATAGTTTTCTAGATATTCCAAAGCCACTTTATCTTCTGAGCATTTATACCTTGCAAGTACCCTCTCTCATGCCACATGTCCATACTATATAAACCCTGAGTCAATTTATGACTACCCATCCAGTCATCTAGGTTATGTTTAAAGGAAGATAGCGAGTTACATTTGTTGTATATGCATATGTTGATACTCCTCCCCAGTGGAAAAAAAGTGTATTAAGTTATATACAAAAAAACACCTTCCAAGATCTTTTAAGAAATTCCCTTTGGTTGAATCAAATAAATGGCTTAATAAAGCTCTCTATCTTTTAAATATAACAATACCTGCTAGAAAAGATGCGATATGAGAGGAAAGTTGTCACAAATTCATTGCATAGCAGGAAAGCATTCTTTCCTCATATTAGAAATGCAAGGCAACACTCTTGAATGCCTAGTTTTACAAGCTAATTTATGATAGTAGGATTATGAAAGAAAGCACCAGTAGGGCAAATGTTTTAAGTCAAGCCTCTGCTTTACATCATTCTAATAATAACCAATTATATAGATCTCTCTGGTGTAAAATGCCCTGGAATATCTGAATATCTTTCACCTGAAGTGGCTGAAGACATGAAAACTAACACCTCTCTGGGTCCTGCAGAGCCTTTATTGTTTTCTCAAGAAGCTTTGTAAAATTGTTTGCCCCTTTTGAAATGTTTGCATCAACATTTACTAAGCTTAGTTTTTGTTCATGACATGCTATTTGTCTGAGGAAGTCTACTACTGTGGAGATGAAAAGCGCTTTACTTCAATAAACTAATGTCGATAAAGTGTTGTGGTTCCAGTGGTTGTTTTTGGATTTTCAATTTAGTTTCTGTGTTTGGATTAATTCAGTTTTATGACAATTAATAGATGCTCTTGAGCTAGGATTATCAGTAGATTATATCTGCATAAACTTGGGGAAAAAAATGGATTGCATTCCCCATGATAGAAGAATTGATCAGCTAATCACCTGTAATGTAAATATTTACATTGTTAACTGGATTAGGAATTGGCATTGCAGCAATATATGTTTAGGGTACAAGTTGGTGAAAGTCTGTCAGTCACAAAAGGTGTGCTCTGAGGGGTTCTGCATGAGTCACTACTGGGGGCAGTATTTATTTATTTTATTTTACAGTTGTTAACCGGGACAGTCCAACTGGATACATGTCCATTTTCAGTGGAGGCCCGGGGAGAAAAGCTCCAAGGATACAAATTTACAAGACATAAAGACAATTCTTAGATACATATTTCAACTAGGTCCACTAAGGGTATCTAGTTGAGAACACATATAAGTGTTAAGCCATAGACAGATGCAGTTATCAATAGGTTTATAAACAACAATAAATTGTGCAAACTAACACAAAATTACCATCATGCTTTTATTGTGGTGTACAATTTTCTGCAGGTGAAACAAGAGACTATTGTTTAAGCCAAGAGTTGCATTAGTATAGGAGTGGTACTGGAGTTAGTCTGGTGTGGAGCAGGGACATAGCCATTTGTTGCTTAGGTGACTTTTGAGAGATTTTTTAAATTTAGGCAGGGAGGTTTCCAGGGTTATGGATGCAGGCAGGGAGTCCCAGATTTTGGCCACATAAGAAGAGTAAAGGGAGTAACCAGCATGGTTGTGTGTTCTAGTAACTTTTAACAGTAGCTTGTCTGTGAAGCAGAGTTGTCTAGGACAGGAGTACTGTTGGATTATGTTACTTAATGAAGGTGGTATATTTGGTTGGGAGAGTAGCTTGTGAGTGATGATGAGCTGATTATGGATTAGTAGATTTGGTAGTTCAAGCCAGTCCAATTGCTTTAGGTTATGACAGTGATGGGTTCTGAAGGAGCTGTTATTAGAAAATTTGACTATCTGATTATAGCAGGTGGTCATTTTGTTGGTTTCTATTTTGGATAGATCGGTCAAGATTGGCAATGCATACAGTAGTGTTGAGAGAAAGTGGATACGAGCAATTGTGGATCTAGCATTATGGGTCAGGAAGGATTTGTGTTTGTAGAGACTACCTAGCTTTTTGTTTGTATTTTTAATAGCCAGATTTATGTGTATATCAAATTTTAGCTTGTTATCAATGGTAATACCTAGAAGTTTTGTATGGGATTCAGATGAAATAGGGGTACCATTTTTAGAGTGGATAGCGAATGAGGAGGTAGGAGCAGTAGTTGATGAGGGATGAAATAGTAGGAGCTTGTTTTTTGGGGGTTAAGTATCAAGCCATTCTCAGTAAGCCAGCTTTTGACTGAGTGAAAATTATCCTGTTTTTTTTTGTGTAGATTTGCTAGCATAGGGGCACTGCATATTATAGTTGAATCATCTGTGTATTGGATAAGGGTGAACTATTTGCAAATGAGTGGAGATTATTTGTAAAAATTGAGAACAGCAAGGGGCCCAGTATAGATCCCTGAGGTACCCCAAGTGTCACAGGTAAGAGTGGAGACAAGTTATTGTTCCATAGTACTGCCTGTTGCCTATTGCTGAGGTAGTTTTTGAACCAGAAGACTGATAGGTTGTCTAAACCTAGGTTTACAAGGTGGGAGATGAGTTTTTCATGGTTAACCATATCAAATGCCTTTGACAGGTCTAAGAAAATGTCTGAAGAAAGCTTACCATTGTTCCTGTTTTGGTTTGTGGTATTTGTGAATGCTAACAGGGCTGTGGTTGTGCTATGACCTGGACGAAACCCGTGTTGTGATTGAGATATGAGTTCTTGATTAGTAAGGTGGGACATTAATTGATGGTGAATACATTTTTCTAACATTTTAGCAAGTGGAGATAGGATTGCGATTGGTCTGTAGTTTGATATGTTATAAGAATTGCCCCTTTATGAAGGGGTATAATGTAGGCAGTTTTCCAAATCAGGGATACTGAGCCTTCAGAGATACATCTGTTTATTAGTATAGAGACTGGTATAGCTATTTCAGTTGCTACCAATTTTAAGTATTCGTTGGGGAGAGAGTCTGCTCCTAATGTTGTCGGTTATAACTGGGTGAGTAGCTTTCTTATGTAGGAGGTTGGAGTGGGTTGTAGCTTAAAAGATGAACTGTTGTTAGGTGTAGGGTGGTTACTTGTAGTTTTGGCAGTAGGTTGCTTTTGTGTGAGGGCAAGTACGGTTTCAGTAAAGAATGTATTGAATGATTCAGCTATGTTTTCTTTTGTTAAACCTGATGTTGAGGATGGGGTAGTGGTTTTACCAGGGTGTAGTAACCTGTTTAAACCTGCTCAGAATTTCTTAGGATTGTTCATGTGTTGATTTTGATGGGTAATAAAGTAATTTCTTTTATCTTGCATGACTAGTTTCTTGGTTAGATTTCTAATCTGTTGGTATGCTTGCTGCATTCTCGGGTTCTTGTTGGACCTCCAGGCTGACCAGGCTCTATTCCTTTCTGTTATTTTTTCCCTAGTTTTCTTAGTTAACCATGGAACTGTGTTAGTCTTAACTCTGGTAGTTCTTACAGGGGCATGCATATTTAATATTTCTAAGAAGGTGGAGTTAAAGTGTTTGGTGGCTTCATCTAGGGGTAGATAATACAGTTCAGACCAGTTGTATTGCTTTAGCTCATGTACGAAGTTAGATGGGTTAAAGTGTTCTTTGTTCCTGATTGTTTGAAGTATTGGGGTTTGAGGGTGGTGGGAATTATATTTAAGTAAGAAGGTAGTTTGACGGTCACTTAATGAGTCAGGAAGGGTGCCTGCTAAGTAGGAACAAGGTATTTTATTTAGTAAGAGCCAGTCTAAGTGTTTCTTTTTTACTACTTTTGACTAATCTAGTGGGCTGTTTGATTACTCGTGAGAAGGTAAGCAGGTTGATAAGATTAGTGGGTGCTTGGGAAGAGCATGTGAGCCAGTCAATATTGAAGTTTACTAATACAATGGTCTCTTGAGGCATGGATTGTGATAGCCATTGAAGTAAAGCTTCTATGGTAGGGATATTATTGCCTGGAGGGATATAACCTGTTACTAAGTTGATGGTTTTCTTGTTACATATTTTGAGCTTAGTTATGACTATTTCTGCCTTGTCCAAGGGGAGGGGGGGGGCATAGGTACCTCAGTCTTAGCTATGGTTAGTGTATTTTTGTACAGCAGGGCAATGCCACTGCCCTTTTTCTTCCATGTATCTTGCCTAAGGATACTGTACCCAGGTGATAGGATCTCTGTTGCCTATTGCTGAGGTAGTTTTTGAACCAGTTGATTTGGGGTAGGTGTTGATGGGTTTAAGAAGGGTATAGCTTATGGTGGTAGTATTGAATAGGGTAGGGTTTATTTTTAGGGAGTAAATGGGTGGGATGGGCGAGATGTTGGATGTGGATTTATGGGTAAGGGGGAAGTTGTTTTGTACAGGGTAGTAGTAAGACGTGATGTGGTCGATACATACTAAGTAGAGTAGTAGGGTCATTTGCAGAAGGAAAGTATTCATAGTTAAAGAGGATTGTTAATTGACAGGAGTTTGTAGGAGTGGTTTGAATGAATGTATAAAAGGTTGGGAGGGATATGATTGGTTGCTGGATCCTTAAGGGGTGGGAGGGATGTGTATTGGATATTGGTTGATTGGGGGAGGGAATGGATAAGTATAAATGTAGTTGATGTGGGGGTGGGTGGAAATTGGGGGTAGGGGAGGGAAGTGAGCCCGAGTGTAGCGAGGGTGAACAGAGCTGGCATGTAAGACCTCAAAAAAACTATCAGTTAGACCTGAGCATAGGTGTAAGTTGGGTATGCTACAAGGTTTTGTTCTTTTGCTAGGATTAATAATTGTAACTTATGGTTTGCTTTCCTATCCTACAGTACTTTATAACCTTGGTTAAAGCTATTTCTATTTAAGCAACTTAAGCCTCCCTGTAGTCGGGATCTTTACTGTGATTCCCACAAGTGTAGTAACAAGGTTTGGAAAGGAGTCTGAGAGGATATTGGTTGAATTGTAAGACTTATAGAAAAGTATAATAAGGGTCGCTGTAAGTAGGGGGAAGTAGAGGGGGGAAACTATACCTGCCGCCTGCCTTCAGGTGAGCTTACAGGGAAAGATTAGACTCTACTATTAACCTTTTTATATAGATGGAATTTTGTGGGCTGGAGTCTTTTGTTGAAATGGACTGCTCAGTAGCTGCTCCAGGTAACACAAAGTCACTCAGTGGAGAATTAAGGCTGGGAATTGGTTAAGGTGGCTGATAGGTCTAGAGGTGAGGAGATAAGAAATATGAGAAGGAAGGGTAAAATGCACATTTATATCACATACCATCACATACCAAAGCGGCATGAGATTGAAAACCAACTGAACACTAGATGGCGCTAATCGTCTAGAACAGTTACAGCATGTAATACATTAGAGTAATTAGGTAATATGTAAAATCACAGTATTTACTACACATAACATAATATAAAAGATTTGGAACCAAAACTAGCTTTTTAAACATTTGTAAAATCACAGTAATTGCTACACATAAATTAAAATCAAACACTAGGAACCTAAACTAACTATTTAATGTGATGTAGAACACTAGGAACCTAAACTAATTATTTAAACATCACTATAATGTTCACTCAATTCCCCCCTCAGACATAACATCTGACTTGGGATGCGGCAATAGCGTATTCCCATAGACTATGGTTTCAGACTCCACTACAACTACAACATGTCATTATTTGGAGCCACTATTGTAAGGGATTGTGCCACTGAGCAGTGGGTCAGCTGTAGTTAGTCTGTGGAATGCTTTAGTAGCATAATTTCACTTAAGTAGGCAGAGTTTGCCTTCTAAACACAGTTTCTGCTGTCATTATGCAGTAAAAATGCCTATATAGGCTATCTCTCTTAATTAATCCCACAGCAATACAGGGAGTTCATCTACCTACTAAACACAATTCTGCTGCCGTTATGCTGTGAAAAATGTCTCTTAACTCATTCACTCCAGAGCAGCTCTGATAAAGCTGCCTGCTTAATTCCACCACAGGAGCAACAGTGCAGCCTGAGCTCATTTTCAGAAAATTCATTTCTAATACCATACAGAAAACAAGTGTAAATAACTCTTTAACTATAAGAGCTAGACTAAAATTGTAAATGTGAAAGTTGTTCAGCAGACACTGACCTTCAGTGTAAATGTTGATAGTGCACATCAAAGTCATTATTAAATATTTGGCAAGGAATGCTGATATTGTGCATATTTTTTTACCTTTTTGGAAAAGCAAAGCACAATATCTTGATCAATGTACCATGTAGACCCATCCAATTTGTATTTAATGTGTTTGTATGAATGTCAGCTTTAAAATGATACCGTAACCATTACTGTGTGATGCTCCTTTAAGGAGATATTCACAGAAATATGATTAATATAATATTTCTCATAATTGATAAATAAACAAAGCATAATATCTCATCACCTGTAACAGACAGAGGGCACATATCAGTGTAGAAGTTGTGTGGCTCAATGTCAGCTTCAAAATGATGTATCATTTGTGTCATCACCATGCTCCCTTGCAAAGATATGGACATAATAATGAGAAGCATTGGAAATGCATAATTTTCATAATCTTACAAGACTACAACTGTAATATCTGTACATGTGTACACTGCATAGACACAGTTATTATACCATGTTATAAGGAGTAACACTGTCTTCAAAATGAGGTATTACTTGGCATATTGACATGCTCCCTTGCAAGGATATTTACCAAAATATGAAAAAAAATAATAATTTCCATAACCTAAGTCCAAAACAAAATTTAATATCTGTACATGTGTACACCATACAGGCTCAGTTCTTTTACCAAGTTGGAACTATGAATACTGTCTTCAAAATGAGGTATTACTTAGCACATTCATGGCATGCAAGGCCATCTGATCTGTCTGATACCTGTGCTGGCTACTCACACAGACAGCTGATAGCACTACAGTCTCACAACCTCTTTCAGTGTCAGCTGCCTTCCTTACCTATGCCTTTTCTCTTTACATGTGCTTTACATGTGTCCATTCAGCAATGGACCTAAGGGAGCAAGTTCTGTATTACTAAGCCCTTCCTGTCATCTAAACTCTACACATGCCTGATAAAAGAAGAATAAAAAATGAAGTATTGCAGGATGGTTAGTGACATACTCAACTGTACATGGTAGCACTCTCCTGAAACAATTGTTCTTTTTCTGCATCTTCATCTACACCTTCCTCAGTTATTTGTCAAACTCAGAAAAATATCATTTTACACAACACAATTCATAATAGAGTTTTACTACCATACTGGTCCTACTTGGTCAAGGATGTTTTCCATTCTTCTCACAAGCTGCGTGTTACCAATTCTGCATAGCTCACCTCACGCCATTGTGGAGGTCAGTCAAGAACAATGCAATGCCCTCCTCAGTAAGGTGAACACCATCTCTTCTGAACAGGTGAACATCTTCTGCGGTGATGCTGTCATGGCAGATTGTAGATCCACCAACCCTGTGCAACAAGCCATCCCATTCTGTAAACGTCTGGCCTTGTGCGCTGCCTGTTGACTGTTTTCCATATCTGGCAAGGAATTATGTCAGACCACATAAAATGACAACGTGATCACCACAACTGCAGCTGTTCAAAAATTGCCCTGATTTGAAACTGTAGCCTTCTGAGTGGTTGACTGATGACATAATTCCCTCCAATGTGCGGCACAAGGATGTCGGGCTCAGGGTAGATGGAACACTTCTCTTCCAACAACTACAGTACTCCGCTCCAATGCATACCACTTCTTGCAATCCAGCATACCTTCACAGTAGATGTGGGGAAGCTCAAGTTGTAGTGGTTTTCAGTTATGGAGGCCTGGCTGGCAGCCCAGTGAATGTAGGAATGGCCACATACCCACACTCTCACTTATCATTCTGCTCATGAAGTCATGTCAGTGTCAGAAGGTGGATGAACCTGCACAGGAAAGAAAATGCAAAGAGATTACTACTGATATTTGACAGATGTATTGGAAGACCACATATATATGTATGTCATAATGCATTACCTGGTTAGACCATCCAAATTTTCACTCCTAATCACAGGGTCATTACTCTTTTCATAAGGTATATAAGTGGTGATGATGCTGCAGAGGTACATACCTACCACCTGTGAAAACACCAAATTACACACAATGACTGACAAGGGACACAGAAAGGGCACATGTAAAAAAGAAAAAGCAGGATAAGGACCGCCACTCCACTAATATGCTGAGGACAGGCATGGGGCTTCAGCTCGTGGGCATCTGAAGTGTCCTATATCGGTGCTGTCTACCCACTCTGACTGCTGGTAGCAGCAATGACTCTGGATTGCATGCAATGCCAGCACTCTGCCTTACCTCTGCTTTTCCATATAAAAGTGTCCTTTTGGCAATGGCCATAAGGACTGATAGGGGGAGCTAATGTAAAACCTCTTGCCCTGACATGCATACATTTACTACACATGAAGGGAGGGAGACTGAGGGGAGAGCTACAGCAAGACAACATGTGAAAAAACCAAGAGTGATCTAGGCTTTGTCTTTTTGCATGTGTCCATTCGCGGAGTGTCCCAAACATGTTCTGGCTGCCCACTCAGACTGCTGGTAGCAGCAATGGCTCCAGATTGTATGAAATGCCAGCACTCTGCCTTACCTCTGCCTTTTCCATTTACATGTCCCTCCTTGTTTGTTGATGTACCAAACCACTGACATAACGCCCATTTGGGCAGCAATTATCCCTAGAGGAAGGAGTTCTGAAAGGCTTGGAACTCTAAAAAGAACGTTCTCTTCTCCAATACATTTATATGCATTTTGGTCTCTTCTAGGAACTATATAACCACAATGAGGACTTTACTGTCTATCAAACACATTGTAAAAATGATAGAAACTGGTGGGGGATGGCTTTAAATGACTCCACATAGACAAAACCCCAAATCTGGCTTGTGCATTCATCAATGTGATAATGACCTCTACTCAACAGTGACAGCTGCTGGGGGTTTTACCTGAAAAGTGATAATGACTCAGTGCTATATTGTAACTGCACTTACTGTTAATGTGATAATGAGATGCATTTCATCACTTGAAAGTTATGCATGCTCAGACACAGGTGATAATTGCTGCACATAACCTTTTGAGTAGGCATTCATTATAATTCAGTAGAAAAAGTATATCATTATAATTCAGTAGAAATGGCATAACACTTATTACTGAGCCCTTCCTCCTCCCACCTACTATTCACATGTGACTGACAAAGACAGGAAAAGTGCCCAAAAGATATGGTAGCAGCATGCTGGCAGTAGTCAACAGGAAATAACCTTTACCTCAATCAAGCAACTACTGAGTATATGCAGAAATACAGTGATACAAACAGAAATGCCAAACTTACCTGGTCCATCCATGTAAGTATTAGTTTAAAAAGTAGTTATTCAAGTTATCTCACCTAACCATCCCTCTGGTTACAATAACACACAGCACTGTTTGTTAGCCATCATTTCAACATGTCCTCAGACGTATACAGATAATAAAGGATTCCTGAAAGCTGGATACATAAACAAAAATTATAATAACCATCACTGAAACAGGAGCAAAAGGTAACCTATGCTTATTACACCGTATCTGTACTACAATATTCTAACAACTAGATCAGCTGAGAGAACACGGCATGGCACCTTGCAGTAAGCCAGTGAATTAGTTGTCTGTGTTGTGTATACATAAGTGCCGAAGTGACACAATAAACTGTTTTGCCCACCAGTCACTTCAGCAGTCTGACCATGTATGCACAAGCATTTCCCTGGTACACAAATGAATTATTTCCCCTACCAACATCTTCATTAGTACATGTTATACACATGCCCCAAAGTGAAGCAGTCACCCAAATGACCCCTTCAGGAAAATGTTGAGATATGCACAGTCACCACAATTAAGTACATTATGTGTATATATATATATATATATATATATATATATATATATATATATATATATATATATATATATAGGTTCATAGGTAGGTACTAGGCTATCTGCCCGAGGGCATTTATAAGTCTAGCCAGAGTGTGTTGGCTTTCGCTGCCCCATTGATTAATTAACTGATCCTCTGTCAAGCAGAGCCAATATAGTGATCCCAGGGGTGTATTTTCTGTTACCCATCCACTCGTCAAGGTTTCTGTTGAAGAGTGTTAGTGAGGGGCTCTGCCTGATGTCATTTAGAATTTTGTTCCAAAGCATGGGGTACCCCTGTGACAGGAATGTATCCCTCCAGCATGTTCTATTTATCGTTGTGGCAAGGTTTAGCTCACTAGAGCACATGGCTCGCAGTGACTTGGATTTCTTTAGGTGGAGCATGACCATCAATTCTGAGTTGGACATGGCTTTGTAAGTCAGGCTGAGTACAGCTGGAGTTTTTTCAGTCGGGCTGCATAGGACATATGTTTGAGGCCAGTAATCCTTTAGGTGAGATACTTTTGTGGTCTTTCCAGCGATTGGAAGTATCTTGTGAGTTACATCCCAAATGGGGCATTGTACTCTATGATGGGTCTAATGAGTGATGAGTAGAGGGGCACTATAACCTCTTTATTTCTAGATGCGAACCCTTTAGTAATTAGATGGGCCACATAGAAGGATTTCCTAACTACTTTGGCAATATGATTATCAAAGGAGAGATTACTATGTACCTGGGTCCCCAGATCTCTTATTACCTCTTCTGTATTAAGGGGGCTGCCACCTATGTGGTTATTCGTGGGTGTTTTGTTTTTCCCAAATGGGATGACTATGCATTTTTTGGCATTTAGCTTGAGGCCATAACTTTGACACCAGGTGTCCATCTCAGTAAGGCTCTTTTGGAGGATTGGCAAGTTCCCAGACGCTCGAAAAGAATAGCCAACAGAAATATGGAAAGAAAAAACACAAATTATCAGGAAAATCCATGGAAAGGATTTGGCAACCGGGGGAGGGGCAGGAATTTTTATTGAATAGAGAGCAAACAATCAGTGATAATATTATTAATTCTCATTGTGGGTTCAAAATTTATAATTATACCTCTAGAGAGATTAAAAAGGAATTTTTTACTTTATTCTCCAAGGTGTTTAAATTTGTTCCCACACAAATCCCAGATTTAGCAGAGGTCATGTTGAATGTACATCTTTATACTAGGAAGTTAAACTTTCAGGTCATGTTTCCTGCAACCAGGCCAAATTTTACTGGTTCCCATCAAGGAGGTGGGGTAAAGAAAAATAGTACATACAACCCACCCCTACATCCCCTGGTAAGTACCTATGAAAAAGTTGTTAAGGAGGAAATTTATGGTTTATGGGCCGAAGAGAAGAGGTTTTATTTTAATCTGAACCCAAAGGAAAGGACCTTATTGAAGGAATTGAAGGCTGACAAGACCCTTAGGATTATGGCTCCAAATAAAGGGGGTGGCATAGTTCTTTTTGATATGGATGATTATGTTAACATTATGCAGGGGTTGTTATTTGATGAAAACGACTATCTCCAAGTTTCACAAAACCAAATTAACATAGCTTATCAACGTATAGATGGTTATTTGGAATAATATTTATTAGAACAAAGAATTTAATTTGAAACTCATAATTTTCTGGTTAAGGCACACCCTAAGGCTCCTGCCTTCTTTGGCATACCTAAAATCCATAAAAGTATTCATTCCCCTCCATTTAGACCTATTGTGGTGGCCAATGGGTAAAAAACTCACAATTTGGCTGTCTTTGTGGACAGAACTTGTAGACATACTTTGGAAGGGATACCACATATTCTTAAAGATTTATGGGATTTCTTCGGACAGTTAAAATCAGAGTTATGGTCTGATGATGTTATTTTTTTAACTATAGATATCCAGGACCTATTTACATGTATACCCAGGATTAAAAGGATGGAACTTTTTGAGGATAGTTTACAGGCTTGCTCCAATTTTGACCGTGGACAACGCCAACTGATTTGTGAAATTATGGCCCACGTTTTAGATAATTTTATATATTTTGAGGGCGAATACTACCAACAAATCAGGGGTATTGCCATGGGAGTGGCCCATGCCCCTTTGTATGCCAACTTGGTCCTGTTTGGCTGGGAAGTATGATGGGTGTTTAATAGTAAATTTCGGGCAGATATACTCACGTATCAAAGATTTTTGGATAACATTTTTATTCTGTGGAAGGGGAAGGAAGAAGATATTACCCTGTTTATGGAATATTTGAATCAAACCACATCATTTTTGAAATTTACTTATGAAGTGAATAAATTAGAAACAAATTTTTTGGATGTGAAGATTTCTATGACTAAACAGGGTTTCAAATCTAATGTATTCCGGAAAATGACATTTTGTAATGCTTACTTACATTATTTGAGCCACCACCCTAAAAAACAGAAAAAAAGTATAGTTAAGGGTCAAGCAATTAGGATGGCTAGAATGACCTCGGATAGAGAAGATGTAATAAAAGGGCTTGAATTCTTGAAAAACGTGTTTTTTGAGAGGGGATATCCACCCCACATAGTTGAACCCATTATTGTGGAGGTTCTTGGTGAATGGGGGAAGAGATACAAGACCTTATTGGGTAGTGCTTGTACTATGGTTGGATCCAAGATGGACAGCGTTGTGAATGGAATGGACAAATCAAGGGATGTATTAGATCAGGACAGCCTTTTGAATTCTAATATTAGAAATTATAATCAGGCGTGTGCTATTCAACACAGTCCCTTGTCTTACCAGATTAAACCGATTTTACACAAAAACTGGGGTATGTTGTTGTGTCTTTCGGCTTTTCCCGGTTAGGGGTCGCCACAGTGGAACTCTGGCCCGCTAATGATTGGTAGTTGCCTTTTACGTGCCGGGTTGCCAGCCCTGATGCACAACCTTCAACGAAGGTACACCCATTCACGCATGTCTCCACGCAGAAGACGCTCTAGCTGAGAATCGAACTGGACAGCATCTTACTGTGAGGCAACAATGCTACCGCAGCACCACCACTGCGGGCACACAAAAAACGGGGTATATTCAAGGTAAATAATGAAGTATACAACAAAGTAGGGGAGAAAACAGTTTTCTCTATGAAGGTGGGTAGTAATATCAAATTAAATTTGGAGAAAACTAGAGTGGATGGGGCACGTGAAAGAGGAAATACTAAACCCTGTGGACATTGTTCCTATTGTGGGTACATCTTTCAGGGACCCCTGGTAACCTTAAATAATAAAATTGGAAGTGTAATACATTTGAAAAAAGGGAACTGTTATATCAACAAGACAGTTTATATTGCATTGTGTAACACCTGTGATGGGTTCTATATTGGGAAAACAGAGAGAGCCCTGAAATGTAGGATATATGAGCATTTGTATGAAATTAAACATCAAAAGGAAACAAACGCCCTCTATAGACATAGTCAGGTTTGCAGTGGACACACTGGTTTCAAGTTTGCCATTGTTGATTCAGTGAGCTTGGATGTGAGGGGGGATTGGAAAAATTACTAATATAAGAAGGAATTAATGTGGCAGCTTAGGTTGGCTGCAAATTTTTATCCTGGATTAAATGATCACATATCTATATTTTCAGTTTTAAAGGAAAGGACTAATCAAATTAGATAGTGTATATAGTCCCATTTGAATGCATGTTTTAGCTTACTGACATTAGTATATCAGTTGTTTTTGAACTGAATACATTTTTTTTAACTATGTATTATTTTATATAGTCGAAACTTTTTATAAAAGCATGAAATATGTGAATATACATACACAATATAATATAAAAATGTATAAATAAAATATTAGGATAATTTCATGTTTAAAATTCAACAGTTTGGTACTTGGTGCTTTAAATGTTCAAATGCTGATTAATTAGTTTATTAATTGGTTTGCAGTGTTTGGTGGGAGACTATTTAAATGTGGTTTGTATTTCTGGTCAGTTGTTCTGATTAAGTCATTTTAACATGATGAAAGCGCTTAACATGATTCATTCTGGATGATTTTATTTTTTTATTACATTAAAAAAACAGTATCCACGGTTCTTTTGGTGCTTTTTTCTTTGGTTATAGTTTATTTTGCACGAATACACCTGCTTTTTGGTTTTAGGATGTCCATGTCAGCCGGAGAGTTAATTATGGCTCCCAGTTTGCAGTCCTCAGTGAACTTGGTTAGCCATAGTCCTGTGTTTGCCTGTACTTCTGAGAAGTATATGCCGAACAGTAGGGGTCTAGGCCCGAGCCTTGTGGGACACTACTTGTGACTGGTTTAGATTCAGACCTGGAGCCCGCTATTCTTACCATGTGAATTCTGTCTGTAAGCCAGATGGCAACCCATCTCATGACGTAGGGGTTTATGTTCAGTCTGGTGAGTTTTTCTGTAATACCTGAGTGGGGAATGGTGTCAACAGCCTTGGCGAGGTCAAGGTAGACTGTGTGAACCACTTTTCCCTCATCTATGGCCTTGGTGACTGTCTTGAAGAAGTCAACCAGGTTTAGTAGGCATGATCTGCCCTTAACAAAGCCGAACTGGGTTGGGTCAAGTGTTTGGAGGTTCCCAATGTCTTTGTTAATGAGTTCCATGAAGATGTGCTCCATAGCCTTGCAGACCAGGCTAGTCAGGCTTATGGGGCGATAGTTATCAGGGTCAGTTGTGGACCCTCCTTTGTGGAGAGGAATAACCGTTGCCATGTGCCATTCTATGGGCACGTAGCCTGTGTAGAGACTGAGGCTGAACAGCGTGTTTAGGTGGGCGGTTAGCTCATTCTGTAGTTCATGCAAGACGAAGCCTGGGAAACCATCTGGTCCCATAGATGCTGTGTTTTTGAATTTTGAAAGGGCAGTTTTCACCTGTGTGTCTGTGATTTTTGGGACACTACACTTTTCCGGTATAATTGTGTGCCCTTTTGAAGGTAAGAGGGAGGTGAAGTTTGAACTGAATCTATATGCCAGGATGTTGGCAATAACAGTAGGTTCAGTACATTTTGTGCTATTTTGCACTAGCTCAGTGCATATCTGCGAGTTGCCACTTAGATTCTTAACATAGCTAAAGAAGGCATTGTGGTTATCTTTTGAATCCTTGGCTATTTTTCTTTCGAAGTTAGCCTTGGATGATTTCATGAGGGACATTAGTTTCTTACTGACACTGATCAAGGATGTCTTTCCTTCTTGGGATTTGCTTTTTTTCTGAACTAGTTTCCTCCTTCTATTGTATAGCCTGTTTATTGCAGGGGTCCACCAAACTGGTTTCCTTCTCTTAGAGGAGTGAGTCTTGGTTTTGCTAGGGATGGCAAGACCCATGCATCCTTGTAGGTGCTCATAGAGTGCATATGTAAAGGTTTCTGCATCTTGGGCAGCGTTATCCTTTAGCGTGGGGGCTGTGAAACTTACCACCTCTGTCTTAAGTAAGGTGAAGTTTGCGTTAGAAAAGTTTTTTACTGTGGTTTCGTTAGTTGGGGGTGGTGGTGGGGTGTGGACATCCAGAGTGATTAGTTTATGGTCTGATCTAACTAGTGACGGGTTGACCTATGGTGTGGAACACCTGTCGCCCATGTTGGTGATGACCAGGTCCAATATGTTTTCACCTCTGATAGGGGAGTTTACCAGCTGATCTAGGGCATTTGAGTTGATGAAATCCAGGAAGCGCTGGGCCTGCGAATTTGTACTCGAGTAGTTTTCCCAGTGAATGGTAGGGTAATTGAAATGTCCCAATATCAGGGTGTTTGGTAGGACCTTCATGTTTTCCAGTGTCTCCAGAAAGGTGGAATGGTGGTCCTGGGTCATGGAGGGTGATCTGTAGCAGGCCACAATTTGCATTGCAGATTTGCTCAATGTTAGTTGCACATGGATGATCTCAGAGGTATCATGCTGCGCCACTAACCTGGAGATGTAGGTATCCTTGATGAATATGGATACACCCCCTCCTTTTATGTTTCGGTCCATGTTCTGTGGCCGAAATGTGTGGTACGAGTTGTAGCCTGGTAGTGCTGGGGTGCTGTCTGGAGCCTTGAACCAGGTTTCAGTTACTGCACAGATGTTGACATCCTCCATACTGAGGAGTGCTTCGAGCGTGTGCATTTTGAGATTTAAACTCCTAGCATTGAGTAGCACAACCCTCAGTTTTTTGTTAATTATGCTGTTAACGGAGGTGGGTTTGACTTTTGAGCCTTGCCTAAAAAAGGCACTATGGGGGCAGCAAGAGCCTTGGCCAGTATTCGAAAGCCTAGGGGTGACTCTTGTGAAGCAACACAGCTTGTCAAGCATGTCATCCCAGGCTGACAGACACTGGATCCCCTTTGAATGACACCAGAAGCTTAGACAATTGTTGAAATTGATCATTTTTTCTTTATACTGAGGTATCATTCTTGGTGAGGGCAGGATGCTACTCAGGGTCAGGGTTATACCAGCATGGGCTGCATGATCAGAGAGCTCTTCCATGTCTCTTTTCATGTAGGCCAGGGAGTTACGTCTCAGGTCATTCACACCGACATGAACAATGACAGAGTCATATTTGTACTTGTTCTGGAGTGACCTGAGTGCTTGTGTTATGTGGCGGATTCTGGCTCCCGACAGGCAGCTAACAGCAACCTTTTGCTTGTCCAGTCTAGTGAGTGGGACATCAGTGTGACAGACTATAGAGTCACCTATTACTAGTGTGTTAGGTATGTTATTTTGCCTTAAGGGCTGTGATTGTGTGGCACACTGATTTTGTGTTTTATGTGTTGTCTGGTTTGTGATGAGAAGTGCAGGTTGTTTGGGTGTCTGCTTTGGAGGTCTCTGATGCTTTTGCAGGATTTATTTAGAGCCTCCGAGTATGATTTTGTTTTTTTATGTGTATTTTTTTGCCAGTGCTGCGTTAGTAGGTCTGTGTGCGGCTGAAGGTGTGGTGCAAGTGTTAACCTTCTTCTCTTGACTGTCAAATATATATATATATATATATATATATATATATATATATATATATATATATATTTATTTATTTATTTATTTATTTATATCTACACAGGAAGAAAAAATCAGGGGGTTCAGAGGGTGAGTAGTTGAGGAAGAATGAAAAAATGGACAACACAGATGGAACATTATGGTTAGGGTCTATGTTATAACAGGGAACGATCAAAAGATTGAATGCTGTTATATCAACCACAAAAGAATGAAAACAAAAAAGAGCGAACATCCAGAACAGCAAATTTTTTCCCAGGGAAAAAATTCGCTGTTCCCAAAAAAAAAAAAAAAATACTAAACACTATTTTAAGTGGGGGCCTTCAACATCCACACCCCCACCCTACTTAAATATACCAACTCCGAGATCGAACTACAGTGCCGAAAATGCCAAAGTGATGGAAGCAGTCAAGCAACTTCTTTCCCAGGGAAACAATTCACTTAAAAGCCGCTTCGTCATTTTGCGTTTTCACAATTTAAAGTTTGATGAAGACGCATTCGACATAATGCGTCTTCGTTCTTTTGACAGGAACCCTATGGTTAGTACATACCTTCTTTATCTGATGTTGTGTGAATATGCAGAAGCACCAAAATTAAACATCTCCCCAGTGAGGCCTTCAGCAGTCTGTCCTACTATGCACAAGCACTAGAATGCAACATTACCATCAATAAACCCTTCAGCAGCCCTTTGAAGTATGCAGAAGAAACAAAATGACAGATTACTCCCAATGACCCCTTCAGTAGTATATCTGAGTATACACAAGCACTAAAATGAAACATTTGCCACAAAGCCAAGTGTGAGGCTAAAATAGCTACCCAAGCCAAAACATAATCACAAGGCCTTTTTTGTTGCATTTGTAATCTCAAAAGTACAACTCACCAATGCACTGAGCTGATTGTGAACATAAAGGAATTGTCTCATGCACAAATTGTGGAGAAATAATTCATTTGTCAAAACTAGAAAATCTCTACATTTTGAAAACAGTAGTAATTAATATTCTAATTTCAACGATCTTTGTTTGCAGTTTTTTAAATGTAACTTATTATTCATTTAAGGTAATAAGTGCAAAATTCTTAGTATGTGCTTTCAACCTACTGCTTTGTTGAATTTTGTTAATACTGTCAACACCCACAGACATGCTTGAAGCATCTTACCCACCATTTTTCTAGACTCATCAAAAGCTTTCATACTCTCTCCCATCAGAAACACTTACATAAACTGCCATCCTTAGGGTTCACTAACTCATCACTACAATAGCTCCATAACTACTTAGTGCAGAAGAAATGAAATGGTAAACTAATTTCTCTACATTCTTGACCATAACTATTGGTTACAAGGATCTATAGTAGGCCCCAAACTTTTAAACATATTCATCAATGACCTCCACTGCTACAAAAAATGCTACCCTAGTTCAATATGCTGCTGACTGAACTAATCTGCTTTGCCAAATCTTTCTCTAAACTAAGACCTTACACAAAAAATCCTTCTTATCGAGTGAAACATGGCTAAATAATTTACCACTACTACTAAACCATAAAAAATGTACTGCTCTTTATCTCAAAAGAGCACTATTCACTACTGTCTTTGCCAACATCACCATGACAGAACAAGTAAACCACACAAAATTACTGGGGGTCACCACAGATAATGAGTTGAAATTTGACCACCATGTATCATATGTGATAAAAATCTCATTAAAAACTAGGTACACTATACACGGTAAAATACCTCACTGACACAGCCAGAAAATGTAAGGCCTCTACTGTCCGACTGCCATTGCTCCTCTATACTGCTCCAGTCTTCACCACCAAGCATTTCCCTAAATGATCCTTCTGTAATAGTTCCTGGTATGAACATGCACCAAAGTGAAGAATTCACCAAAGTGACCCCTACAATAAAATGTTTAAGTACACACAAGCACCAACATGAAGCATTTCCCTGAATGACCCTTCTGTAAGAGTTCCCAGTATGTGCAATCACCAAAATGAAGCATTCACCCAAGTGACCCCTACCATAAAATGATGAAGTATGCACAAGCACCAGAATGAAATAATTCCCCAAACGACCCTTCAATAACAGTGGCTGGTATGTACACACACCAAAATGAAACATTCACCCAAGCCAACCCTCTATGATAATACAATACACAATCTGCCAGTGGAGAAAATGGTTTTAGATATAAACACCAATAAGCTACCTGTATATATTATCAGCTAAGAAGAAATGGTGAAGCAGAGAGTAGTCCATATTTACATCAGAAAAGAATCACCTAAATACATTTTAGAGCTGAAGACTCCCATAAGATTACTGACAAAAATACAGTGCTTAAAATAATAAATAATAAAACTAAAATTTATAGAGGAAGAGACTGTATGATACTTGACAGCAGCATGTAGCAAGCCCAACAGCTTCGGAAAAACAGCAGTCATAACAGTAAAAGGAAAAGCCCAGCATCAATGGCATAATTACAATTGTATACCATATACAGATATATGTATATGTATATATATATATATATATATATATTTTTTTTTTTTTTTTTTTTTCTTTTACTGCAACAAAATGTAAGTGTCATTATTAGGTACAAAGTGTGTTTGTGTTAAAAATATTTACTTTGCCATCTTCTGTCAGGGCAATAAGTCATGACTGCTGCAGTGCAAAACATCAGCCAAAGTGAGATAGATTGTAATTGAAAAGCTGTCATGAGTAGTTCCTGAAAAGCTGACTAATGTTCAACTTAAGAAGCATTGCTACAGTACAATACATCATTCCAGTATGGATTTATTAAGATGATAAATTGGGTCTGACATTAGCTGGAAATCAGCTTTACCTATGGTTGCCACTTTTTGACATGTCCAGAGTGAGACATTTCTTACTGAAATATACTTTGCAGACCATTCATACCCAAAACAAATATCAAAAGCACATTCACTTTATTACCAAGATACTGTCTCAGTGTAATAGAATATAAGCTGTTTTGACTGTGTTATTTCACATTAACTCATTTCCTCCAATGGAGTTTTTTTAGTTTGTACTCTAATTTCCAATGAATGTGGTCTGAACCTTACCAGCAAACTAAACATGAAACAATTTAGTAACAAGATACTATTTATACTAAAAATGAACTGAGGTTGGTAGAATAAACAAGGGGATAACTGTGTACATATATCTATTCATATTACAAAGTTATCTTCCTGACTAGCAGCTAAAAAAAACTGTTTTAACCTACTTATCTGTCAAAGCCCACAAACACTACCCTGATAGGCTGGCAAACAAAATGTGAGGTATTATTGGTAGGGGAGGAGTGACAGCCCTAGATAACCCAAAGGCTAAATGGGGGAAGCATAATAAACTTAAGAATGTATCTGGCGGACCTACACATATACATACATATTCCTATATATTGATTTATATATATACAGACACCCACACACACCCACACACACACACACACACACACACACACACACACACACACACACACACACACACACACACACACACACACACACACACACACACACACACACACACACACACACACACCTCAGTATAGCAACAGACAAGAGTCTTATTAAAAGGGTAGGAAGTGTAGTGTAAGGTCTCCGATGCAATATTTAGCTTATCGAGATCTGCCATTACTGTAAATTAAGCCACAGAGCGGGTCATGTAGAATGGGAAAGCATGACCTGTTAACTCGGCGGCACTACCCACAAAAACAAAAATTGTGCACCTTTGCATGCTTATTCTGTAAATACTAACGTAAGGTCTCCAATGCGAATCAAAAGCTTCATTCTTCTGCGTCAGCTAAAGCATGTAGAATGGGAAAGCACGACCTGTTAACTCGGCGGCAGCTTCTGCCTGCTTTAGAATAGTATTTTTTTCTCAGAATGATTGCAACGTAACGGTCGCTTCAGTGAATGATAGGAATCTGCTGCTTTCCTATCAACATTAACCATCTGCCACATAAATAGACTATAGCATGTAGCACAATATTGGTTTTTAATCTGTCCTGAGTTGTAATACTTTTAATTAAGTACAGACTTTGCACAATGAAGTACGGCAGTAACTGCAAAGCTAAATTGCAAGCCATTATCAGGCACAGTTCTCCCTAGAGCAACACTTCCAGTGAAACTATTAAAATACAATGAAAATTAGTAAAAAACGTAGCAAGGAAAGCAACATGTGGTATTTTTGTAGCACAAGCTATGGAATGCTGTAATAAAATATTAATGTTTTCTGGACACTGGATCTTTGACACTCTCCCTTTAAGTTTGAATTACTATGGGGACTGCTTCAAAGTGAAACAACTCATGGCCAGTTTGTCAGTGGAACTGTCTCAAGTGTATTTCTGTCAAGTAATAGTTTATCTACTAGTTCGTACTTTGGGGTGCCCAGAAAACTATGAAACAGTAATTGAGAATTTCAGTTTCTTATTAAAACATTCCAATTATTAAAAAAAAGTTGCATTGACCTAACTAATGTACATTGCAAGTTGGTTGTTTCATGAAAACAAAAGAAAGTAATGTTGTGGGTGGAGGTGTGACACAAGTGGTTGCTTGGATTGCAAGAATCCGATTAGCTGCCACCACTTGCTTAATCAAAAACTTTAAAACATGATTTTCTACAAGAACTTTAATGTGAGCTTAATGTAAAAACATGCTGAATCATAACTATATAAGGTAATTTACACATTCAGTTATGATTTCAGTGTGTTTTACATTACGCTCACCTACAAATCTTGAATACAGTTTTGCATGCTTGTGGTAGGCACTCGGGGGTAACAGCTTGTAAATAGAATCTTTTTATTGCATGCTCGGTGTTGAGCACAGAGGCGCCATGAGAAGGTACTCAGGGTTAATGTGTAAAGTAATCCCACAGTTGTACAGGGAGGTCTTCACCCTACTAAACACAGCTTCTGCTGTCGTTATGCTGTGAAAACGCTTTTGTGTTGTTACACTTAAGTAAGCAGAGATTGCCTACTAAGTACAGCTTCTACTGTCGTTATGCTGTGAAAATGCCTGTATAGGCTACCTCTCTTAATTAGTCACACAGCAGTACAGGGTGTTCTTCTACCTTCTAACACAGCTTGTCATTATGCTGTGAAAACACCTAGCCAGGCTATTTTCCTAATTAATCTCACAGCAATACAGAGAGTTCTTACAATTATCATGGAGATTTCGCACCAAGCACTAGCTCAGCTGAAAGTATACTGTTAGCGCGCCTCAAGAGGCTGTTTCCTTGACTGATTTACACAGCAGTAAGACAGTATGTAACTGTAAAAAGTGGAGACTCCCACTGATAACTATCTCGGCTCTCACAGCAATACAGAGAGTTCTTACAATTATCTGGTAGATTTCGCACCGAGTTCTAGCTCAGCTGAACGTATACTGCTAGCGTGCCTCAACAGGCTGTTTCATTGACTTATTTGCCCAGCAGTAAGACAGTATGTAACTGCAGAAAATGGAGACTACCACTGATAACTACCTCGGCTGAAATTGTATAGCGAGAGTACCTTGAGCGTTGTTCCGCTAGGGAATTACACAGTCCAACTGTTTGTACCAGCCAAGAAACCCTGGTCACTCGAGCAACCAAGTCCAGGAACCGTGAGGCTCAGGGAAGAAAGGGGATTGTGTCCATGTGGTTCCTAGTCACGAGGAAGCAGTTTAGAACAATGCTCTCTGCCTAGTTCATATATTTAAGTTAAACTGTAGGTCTACGTGCTTCCACCATGTGTTAGGGTGTAAGCAGTGCTCCAATGCTAGTGACGTAATTTAAACAAAACTAAAAGTCCTCACTAGATAGATCTACGTACATTGTAACATAGTAACACTTAGACAAATGCAACTAGCATATCTGTTTTAATTAGGCAGTGACCCTGATACAAACAGTTATGCAGCAACTAACACACTAGATATTGCAGAAAACCACTATCAGCTATTTAATAAACAAAGTATTCAGATAACCTCTATCAGATATTATTAACACGACACAGTAACAAGGCATATACCACTTATTTGTAAAACAGCAAGATAATTTACATATCAGATGTCACATGCACTCCTCAGGCAGACTAGGCAGGATAGTAGTTTGAAAATGGCACCCTAACACAGGGTACTGATATCACCTTGTGAGACGTAAGATGTAGGGGGAGGGATCATAACCAGCTTGTCCAGGATTGGTCTATTGTTCGTAAAACCAAGCTGGCAGGTAAGACCTCAAAAAACTATCAGTTAGACCTGAGCATAGGTGTAAGTTGGGTATGCTACAATGTTTTGTTCTTTTGCTAGGATTAATAATTGTAACTTATGGTTATCTTTCTTATGTTACAGTACTTTATAACCTTGGTTAAAGCTATTTCTATTTAAGCAACTTAAGCTTCCCTGTAGTCGGGATCTTTACTGTGATTCCCACAGGGGTAGTAACAAGGTTTGGAAAGGAGTATGATAGGATATTGGTTGAATTGTAAGACTTATAGAAAAGTATAAGTAAGGATCGCTGTAAGTAGGGGGAAGTAGAGGGGGGAACTATACCTGCCGCCTGCCTTCAGGTGAGCTTACAGGAAAAGATTAGATGCTACTATTAACCTTTTTAGCTAGATGGAATTTTGTAGGCTGGAGTCTTTTGTTGAAATGGACTGCTCAGTAGCTGCTCCAGGTAACACAATCACTCAGTGGAGAATTAGGGCTGGGAATTGGTTAAGGTGGCTGATAGGTATATCACATGCCACGCGCACTCCTCAGGCAGGCTAGGCAGGATAGTAGTTTTGTAGTAGTATTTGTTTAACTTTTTTATTGATACATTAAATATTTATACATTAAATATACTTCCTTCAATACAGAGTTGTATTTTTCCAGAAAATGCAGAAATAGCTTTGCCTGCTTTAGATATTAATGACCAGAAAGCACTAGGGGAATAACTGCATTAACTAGCATTATGATCTAATCAAAGTCAAACAGAATTTAATACCAAAATTTTGAATTATGCATTTTGATAGAGAAAATAAAGGATAGCTGTGCTATAAGTTCAGTGAAGAAGATATTTATGCATCATATTAGCCAGCTCTAAAATGACAAATTCCACATAGCATTTTTGTACATTGTATTACTGGCAGCTGTCTAATAAGCCTGCTGAACTCGCACAAGAATGGTAATCAATTCACAGAATACAAGAATGACAGAGTCAAGAGACAGCTATTCAGAGAAAACCTCCCTGGGAGATGGGTAGCTACACTGGTCTACAACTAGACTTGACAGGTGCTTACAGCAGCATAAATATTTGGAGATAAAGTATATAACATGAGCTAAAGAGCAAAGCAGTAAAGTAGATATTCATAAGACAGGTAAAACCTATGATCATAAGATGTAAAGAAACAAAATGGGCTGACATTACGACATTTACCATGCCACACATGTTCCATGATGCTATACTCTGTTTGTAAGTGTTAGTATTGTTAAATAAAACCATAACATTACATTATTTTACTACATCTCTTATCAAAATTACTGAGTGATTCTCTGAGAAAAGCCCAGAGACAGATATTTGTGCAGAATCACAATCCTTAAAAGTCACATAGTTAGCAATCATGTCTACCATTTAATGGAGCTATAAGTATAGATATAAGGTGTCTGTGATGCTTGACTCCCAGAACAGGTAAGAACTGTGGGAGTCATTCTGGCATCTACAGGCCCATGTATGGTACTTGTGAGGGACAATGTATCTTTGGGGTACTCTGGGACAGAGCGTTCACTGCTTTTCAAGACAGCAGCCAAAATATCCATGCTGTAGCATAAGTGTAACAGGACAGTGCAGGATAATTAGGATCAGCTGTGAAAGGCCAACCACTGGGATCTATAGTGTCACAACAGCTACTACATCCCATTTCAAAAATGATCATTATCAATTTGTTTACAAATGATGTAGTCAAATATTTTTCATAATAAAACATGAAGTTTTGCACATTAAACCAAGATTTACAAAACTCATTTATTAATTGCAAACTAAGAAGTTGCATTTGATTTTTGAAGGACGAATATCCTTTCTTGCAACTTCAACCCCCTCCCTTTTACATTAACACTAGTAATGAATTAATATAATTTTGCATATCCCATCAGAAAATAGAAATCTAGTTACCTGGCTTCTTGTCTGCTGTTTTTAATCCAAAGAGTGTAGTCGCCATATCTGTGACAAAATAAAAGTACAGAGATAAAATACATACAGCCTGAGCCAGCCATTAGCCACAAATTTATAACATTATTAATGCCTTAAACAGTACATTTTGTCCCATCCGACATTTCCACATTCCCATTGTCTTTGATTCCCTGCTTCCTCTGCACACCCTGAACCACTGTATTATAATATCCCAACCACAGAACGATTCAGGTTTCTGCTGTGACTGCAATGTCTGTGAACTGTTTTACTACTATGACAAGTGACTATTCAGCAATAGTAAGCACTTAGTAGTTCCTTCGTTAGCCTGCTTCTTGAGCCATATTCTCATTTTTCCTTTTTCTACCCCTTCCAATCTTACCTCATCCTCAATTATTATGCATTCCTCCAATACAGAGAGATCTAAGAGCATGAATCTGCGTAACAGACAGTTTCTGTTGATTGTTAATTCTACCATATGCAATATCATACAATATATTTTTGTTATGTAGCAGTGCCACAGCTGAAAAAGATCTCTTGTAAGGCCAGTCTGCAAACCTGCCAAATAAGTAAATAAATAACAAAAGAGTGCATTGAAACTAAAACAGGTTAACAAGTTTTCTCAGGCCTAGCTTTGAGAAATTTCTTTGCGTCTGCACTAAAGCACGGACACTTTCCAGGGCAAAGCCCCCAATACTCCCAAAATCATAATCAATCCATCAGAAAATCCTTGAACTCTGGAAGTCTAGGATTCCTTGCCCTTCTCAGCTCACATAGGGCATGGCTGCTGATCTGCTCTTCAGCACTGCGCCCTTACCTGTATAATTGGCCATATCATCTGAGCCAATGAGCAAAGTCATACGGGATGCATCATTCTGGTTCTAGAATGCTTTTGGCAGGGGTTTATTTAGAGCTTGGTTCAAGAACTAACACAGGTTCCACTCAATGGTAAGTTGTCATCTTTTTTCCTTTTCTCTGTGTAAACAGCTTGTAAAGCAGAATAACAGCAGATTAACTAAAAGGCACTTCAGATCACAACCCCCCCCCCAAAAAAAAAAAACATCCGTACCTCTAGGAATTGACTACACAGTACTGACCACAATTTTTCAATACTATCCACCCCCTCATATGTGAATCTCTCCCACTAAGGGTACTATCACTCCCTTCTTACCAAACCTTCTGTACCCAACTTAAAACCATCTGAAGCCCCCTGTAAGTGATATACAACAAATTGCATAGCTTAAACCTATTCTCCTCCCTCTGGTGTCTAGGGTTTCATTTTCTTTAGACTATACTCTGTTATTCTACCCATGCAGTCTTCCCCCTCCTTGCTCATCTTTCCCATATTCCTTAGACTTTACTTTAACTCTTTCTTCCTTCCATGTACTTTTATTTTCCCTGTGCATCTATACTGAATATTTACTGTGTATGCTACAGTTTAAGCCAGTTATGTATAAAGTTTAAATGCTGATAACTGTTCTGTTAATTATAGTACTTGTTATTGTCTTACATCCATCTAAAACTGTGAACTTTGTTAACATCTATCTGATGTATCCTCCTGAGCTGAGCCTGAAACCACCCCACTTAAATCAGTGTTCTGCCCTAGATAACAAATGTAATTAAGTAAATTAATAAATAATCTCAATAAAAGTATAACATATGCTATATTCCTTCCTCCCTGTGCTCTTCACCTTTTGTTTTTTCATCTGACTTCTGTTTGCTATTTTTCCAAAAACTTGCTTTTTACATCACTCTACTCTATTTTCCAATTTATTTCCTTTCCACTATTATAAAAGTGCTCCATCTTCTTCACATAGCCTTATGTTTTGTCTTTCAGTACTGCCATCATGTTCTTGATGTTGCCTGCTATATTTTCAGCTTCCTTATTTCCTTGAGTTTTATTCTTGTGTTTCCCTTCTTTTTTTTCAACTTTCACCTGTCTAACCATTAGCTTTTCACCTGTCCAGCCATGAACTCAAGCTGGTCATCAGTGAGTCTTTTTCTACTTTCAGCTAAGTGTTCAGTTTCCTTATCACTGCCAGACCTCCACATAAATCTTTAGGTAGGGAGATTCATTTTTACATCTCCCCAGGAAACCCATGTACGCTATCCAGCACTCTGGAAATGCAACTTAATTTATAGCCTGGAGCATAACAGGATTGTTCAACATACTGTCATTTATTATTTCCTTGCAACAAAATCAGAGTACATCATGCCTAGGTCACCCATATGCAGTTAACTCATACACTTGTTACATAGCCAGGTCATTTCTGATTATACTTTGCACAGCATTCATCAAAGGCAACCACACAACTGGTGTATTGTAAATATCTAGTACATAGGTGATGATTCCTGATTCGTGTGTTGCTTCTTTATACTCCACACTATAGGACTGTCACCATAGGAACATGAACTATTGTGCTGTAGCTGATCTCAGCTTAGCCTGCAATCTTAGTTTCTTGGATTGAAGGTTGATAGCAGCAACTGGTGATCTGCAATCAGTGTAAATCCTTTTCTCTGTTGGTACTGATTGAAATTTCTGAATTCCACAGGCCAACATCATTCATCTTATTCAGTTTTGATCAGTGACCCTGAAACAGATGCACTAGATCTATCTACACAGTCATGAAGCTGTGCATTAGGAAAGCATGAAAACCTGACAGACGATAGTCAAAGTGGATATGCACTTCATTGGACACAATCATTTTATTCACGAAGGCATGCTCACATTCCCTTTTAATCTCCAGACAGTTCTAGTAGATTGCAATGAGTTTTATGGATGGAGCATCATCACATATTTTGTAGGAGGTTTTTTTTGGCCATTTTTATCCCACCACTATGATCATATTCCCTAATAATAGATCATTCATTCTTTCTGACAAGCAGAATCCGGAGAAGCCAAAAGTCAGAAATAAGCGCAGAAGATTGTGGTTTTCTCCCATTGAGAGGTAGGAGGTTTTTTTTTTTTTTTTTGTTTGTTTGTTTGTTTTTTTCCCCAAATTCATCTCCACTGACAAGAAAGCATGGATCAAAATCCCACCCCTCTGTTCTGGTCCTAGTATAAATGTGCATTCAGTTTTTCAGATAAAGTACATGCACACTCCTTGTTGACTTCTCAATCTCCAAATTTGCTAATGCAGGTTCTGCACTCCTGGACCCTTCTACAGGTGGAGCTCTTGCAGGAGGAATCTGACAACACCCTTCCCTGGGATGTGAGAAATGGCAGCAGCCATGCACCTCCATTCCCCCAGCTGGTCTTTAGAATACCTGAGCCACTGACTAAATGTGAAAGTGCAGCCTGAGAACAAAACACCTGTATCACAAAGCCAGCTTACCCGTGATCATTACCACTAGAGACAATGTCTAATTTACAGCCATGGGATTGATAAATACAAACTGACATCAAACAGGATAGGTTAATTCAAGCGCTAAAAGGGAAACTGGCTAGGCTTTGGCAGGTAGCCTAGTACTTACCTATGAAGCTATGAATCCATGACTGTAGTTTATTTGTCCAAGTATATGAGGTGCAACACATTCTGTAGACTGGACGGGCTTAGCATAGCCCCCATATGAAGTTTTAGTACTGTATTCTTCTCAGTCACATGGTCATAATCTGTAATCCCAGTCTCTGAAAGCTTCATACCTGTCTCTGCTTGTTCAAAGCCATTACTTATCAAGGTGCTTTTTCACTTGTTTCGTTAACCATGATACCATCTTTATAACACTGCACTTTAGGAATTAATTATACTACCTGGTCCATTCACTGTTGCTAAATGGCTGAAGCTCCTCTCAGAATTAGTCAGCTAAACAGTAACTGACTTCTGCAAGTTTATTAATTTCTTGGAAGACTCCTCCATTTTTATTTCCAGATATGGATGTCCCGAGTTACTTTTTGTGAACAAGCCCCGCCTCAATCAAAGTAATGAAAATATTTTGTATCTTTGACTAAGAATATTGTGTTGCTCTTATCTGTAGGTTTAGTGGCGACTGATAAATGTCCGTATGTATGAATATTGTAACTTTAGCAATATGGCTATAAGCCATTCATTGCATTGTACTACAAACAGCACCATGACTCCTTCAGGCTCTGTATCCTTCTTTCTCCCTAACGTGTAAGACCATAAAGCAGTACCCTAAATTGAAGGAATTTTGAACTAGTATTTGGTTTGTAGCTAAATCTTTTGCCTTTGTGCCTTTCAAAGCTCCCATCTTTATTGAAAAAACATTTAGCTTATGAAGGCAACCATAACTTCTCACTAGTAATTTTCTTACTGTTCTTGTCTGCCAACTGCAGATCTAAAAGGTCTAGTTTGTTTAATTTTTTCTTTCTCTTTCAAACAATGCTGAACCTTCTATAGTCCATCCATCCATATCCATATGACCCTGAAAAAAATTTTCTTCCCCTTGGATACGTTTTCTTACCATGCACAGCTTTAGCTGCACTTCTATCTTAACTAGTCATATGCATGTTTTAATTACTGACTTACTTACCTAATTAATTCATTTTACTGTGCAAGTGAACTGGTCCCGACAAACACACCAATTTTTATCCAAAACCTAGCCATCAGACAAATGAGAAACATACATAGCAAATATAGGGTTACTAACACTTCTGCACATAATGCGATATATAAACAAGGCAGAATATATCTTACATAACACAGTGTATAAACAAGGTAGAAACAGTAGATTATAGCTTACACAGTGGCATGCAGTATTTAATTTTACAGTTAGCAATGTTTTTGTTAAAATACCATAGTACATTCAGATATACATTTGCATAACTCTAGGTCTGACATGTTTTCAGCTGATACACAATTCGACTGAGTAGTCAGTATTTTTAGAAATTAATTATCCAGTATTAGGTTAGCATTGTCATCTCACAGCAAGAGGTTTTCCGGTTCGATCCTCAGCTGAGATGCCTTCTGTGTGGAGTCTGCATATCCTCCCTATGGTCGCGTGGGTTTCCTCCGGTTGCTCCAGTTTCCTCCCACATCCCAAAGACATGCTGTAGGTGGATTGGACACTCTAAAATTGGCCCTAGGTGTGAGTGTGTGCCTTCTGTGGAAGGTTGGGCGCCGGGCTGGCAACTCGACACTGTAAAAACTCCACTGCCAATCATGAGTGGGCAGGTGATCTAATGTGGTGACCCCTAACTGGGAAAAGCCGAAAGAAGAAGAAGAATTATCCAGTAGTCCTTAAACATTATCAGTTACATTTAATATCCAGGCCTCCATTTAATAATTTTCAAAAATGTAGCATCATATAAGAATTTTGCTTTTTTTCTGGTGAAGCATTTAGGTGACGGGGTTACTGAAAACGTTCTCCACTGTAATCATTGTGCAATCTGTTATATGTAGTTAAGAACCATGTTAACTTCTTAGACTGTAGTTGGAATGACTAACGAATAGCCTGTTTCTAGGTGATGAAAAACAGTTAGCATTTAGTAGTTTGAACATTATATTGTCAAGTAAAAAGGATGTGCTAGGTTTAACAGGTAACCATTTATCTATTTGTTCATTGATATTTCTTGCCTGTTATGGGCTAGATGGCCAAATCTTAACATATCATTCTCTGTAGTTTGTAGGAGACTTACATTATGTAGTGACTGTAATACTATAAATAGTAGGACATACACAAGTCTTGGCAAAATTACATTTAATGTAACTGCACACCCTGCCTCCAAGATAAGTAAATGTGATACTTTGTATGAAACTTTCATTTGGTTCAGTACCGTGCTAGTTTGTAGGTCTATGTATTCGATAAGGGAAAAAGTAGATGCACCCCAGGATTTACTAATCTTCTGTGTAAGACTAGATTAGTCTTACACAGAAGCACCAGTCTAACAGTATGATGGCAGCGCTCCATGCATATTAATGAGGGTGCGCTGCCTCAACTCTAAAGCTTACACGGAGCGTGGATGAGTGTAGGGGGTGTGTCAGACTGCCGAGCAGTCCAAAAATCTACGCCCCTGCAATGTAGAAACTCGAGAAATGTCGTGTTACATGAGCGAGTCTGCTCACATGTGTACATTGTAACACTACACTCCCCCATATGTTAAACCACGTACAAATTTAAAAATTAAAAGAAATCTTTTTTTTTGTTTGTTTTATTTCTGATATAGCTGCCCATATTTGCGTGTGTTTGCATGGGTTTGCCCATTGCTTAGCTACAGTTAGCAGCCTAGACACCGAAGAGGGTAATAAGAAAAATATATGCAAATTAAGCAAAATAGTGATAGTGTAGTGGTTAGAGCCTTCGCACAAAGAGGAGGCATTCCCGGTTCAAGTCCCACTACTGCACGTTCCATTTTCTGTTAGAAATCTGTATACAAAACTATTTCCTGACATTTATCATGTATAAGTTTTGCAAAAAGCATTGAAATGTTATATGTAGTAGTGAACGAATTATATATGTATGAAGGTGAGATGGTTATGCATTCTGAGGCATGAGTAACTTATTTTAAGCAATATAAAGTACTGCTAAGCACATTTTACCAGTATTGAGCATATTTAAATCCAATTGCTCGTACCGCGTTAACAAGAGCAATGTCTTTGCTTGCAACTACAATGTATTTGCGCATAGCTGCGCACCGCGCTAACCAGCGCAATGTCGAGCAACATCGAGCAACGTTGGGCAAAGTCAGGCAAAGTTGAGCAAAGTTGGCTAAACACGGCCACACCTCCTTTACTGTACCTTAACTATTCAGGTCTGGCCAGTAGGAAAATAAAAAGCAGTGACAGGGCTTGAACTCAGGATACTGTGCACTATATTCATCACAGATTACATTTCTCAAGATTAAGGTTGTGTAAGTACTGACACACAGTACTGTATAGTACACACTGAACACTTATCTGGGTTGTCATACCTTTGTGTCCTGTAATTATGTCTGATGTGTGTGTGGGTATGTCTGTAACATGTCCTTTGACATATGTGTGGTAAAACATGTAACTGCGTATCTAGCAACATTCATAGTGTACTACAGCAGTATGCAACCAATATTCCCAATTGTGCACATATTTTGGCCACGGATTTGCCATTAAGAAGTTGTGTGGTATAATAGTAATACATTTACTGGACCTTACACTCATTGTGATGGATGATATATTTCTTTACACAACAGCTTGATGTATATCTGCTGTGGCTAGGTGGTGCATCGTGTTGCATACAGTGTGCCAGGTACTCTTGTATAGTCTTATATAGGGATTTTATTTTGTTGCTGTGCAGAACATAGTTCAGTAGATAGAGAGTGAGCCAGGCACTTTCAAGCAGTTGTGGGGTGAGCAGTGATAAGTGGCAGTTAAAGTGTTTCACTCTCGGTTAGCTAATAGGTTGCTATATATAGCAGTTCAGTGATATCTGTACTGTATAATGTTAAATGTGCCATATGACTTGCTCAGACATATTTTCATATTTATGTCTTCCAGGGATCATGGTGCATCGCAAGAACCCCAGTTACAGTAGTGTTGAAGATGATATAATTACTAGCAGTATGATTCAGCACTACAGTCTCATGTTCTCACGAACCAGCCAGGACCAGCAGGAGCATACTGCAATGTGGCAAGATGTTGTCCGTAGGTTAAATGAGGTAGGCCTGTATAACCGGACATATGAGCAGGTATGCCACCACTGCAGTGATCTTCTCAGACATGTCCGTCAGGGTGCTGCTGATGTGCGGAGATAACAGCTTGCAACAGGAGGTGGTGTTAATATCCATCCCCCCTCACCAGAGTGGAGGAGTTGCTCCTGAGCCTGGTGGCACCTGCCCAACAACAGCAGCAGACACACACCATGATGGAGGTTGGAGCCACCCAGCAAGCACACATGGAGCATGCAGGTAACATGGCATATCTGTAGACTACTGTTATCTGTATTGGTAGATCATGCATATGTGAGATGTGGAGTGTGTCGTTGAAAGATGTAAAGCCTGTTGTTGTGCAGTACTGATCATTTGGAACATAATCTGTAGCCCTGTGAATGTAAACTGTTGTTGTACTGTAAGATTGCAAACACACAGTAGCAATGCCACAGTTGTGGTCACTGACCAACTGTCTCATCTCTATGTAGGTCCCTCTGGGGTGACATCAAGGCAGCGGACAGATGCTGGTGAGTGTGTTCTACATTTATTATTGTAAATAAAAAGTGCATGTCATAGTTAAGGTATAGGCCATGTACACATGTAACACACCTACCCATAATGCATGCTGTGCATGTTTGGTGTAAGACCACACACATCTCACTAATGTGATTAGCTGCCTCAAACACATGCAATACCCAGACCATCTCAAACAAATGTGGCTAGACTGTAGTGACCATTGGATAGGCACAGTTGATACTCAACATGCACATAACATACACATCTATGTCATACACAAAGCATTTTAACATGCTACACATAAAGGATTCCCCTCCAGTATCCAAAATCTCATCCACACATTACACATAATATACCTGAGGGGTAGAGGCCTATCATGGGGCATTTAAACACTCTTCAACACACTACACATTCATGTCAGGGAATACTCCTTATTGGCCTCCTTACAAACTCATGTAACAACTGGTTGTGAAATGGTGAATGTAGCCAAGGTAGTACAGTTCCGGTACAGCATGATTAGTGCTGGTGTGGGAAACATTTGTAGCCTTGAGTGACCACATGATGCTTCATGATGATGGCCTATGGTACTATACCCCATCCAGTTATTATAACCACAGTACTACACGTAGATTTCATTGCTATACACCTTAATGTTGTGTGTGTGCACACATATGCACCTCTAAACAATATGCATACCAATCACCATTTACACAACTGACACATATATGTCTTGTGATGCTATTGAGTGGCTAGGTCATGAGACACACATTGGGTATATGCAGTGTTTAAATATGCAGTTGTGTTTTAGCATGCCATGTCATGGATGAGACTGGCATTTCCACAATATGGTCTACATTCACTATACGTACCGTACATTGGGTATGTGGCCGAATGATATTCCATCAATTATCCATGCACCACTGATGATGTTGTGTGAATACTCATCATGCATATGCTAAAAATGTGTCCACAATTATTTGCTAAAGACAAAGAGGCTGTAATCAGCATTGGATACCTATCTGACATACAGATACACATCCAGCCATGGTATGTACACCTGTGAGTTATGGTGCACAGTACATTACAAAGTTTTGAATATCTGCACAGCAATGTTGTGTCCATGTATGCACTGTGTACCAGGGGGAGGCCCATTACCTAATAACAAAACACATGTATCAAAGCCATGTATACTGTTAGTAACAAGGACTGTCTACACTTGCGCTTCATGCTGTTGAGCAACACATGTCCTGCATGCTGACATATGACTGTTTTGCTTGTGATACTGTACCCCACCATCACCTGCTATTGTGTATGTTCTGAGATTGTTGGTGTTGTGTGTGTCTGCTTTAGGGAGGAGTGTATTTTTGCATGTGTGCATGTATGCATGTGCGCATGTGTGCATGCGTGCATGTGCGCATGTGTACATGTAGTCTGACATCATGTTCAGGTCCTAAAGTGTGTTTTCTGTTTTCCTTTCACAGGTGCCGAGGTGGGGCTGGTTCAGTACAGCAGGGAACCTGATGTCACTGAGACAGACAGTGATCATGAGGATAGGTGTGTTGAGGTACAGGCAGGTTTGTCAGGGTCTGTTGTTGGGCCACCAACTGACAGTACACAAGTCTCCACCCCATCCATGCACACAGTCATACTGCCTGTAGATCTATCATCACTATTGACCTTAGCTGAGGGACAGTGTACGGTCGGCACTGGCCAGGACATTGTGGTATCTATGGCACATGTATCAGGACACAGCAGCCATAGCCAGATGTCTGGAACAGTACCACATAGGCAGATGCCCAGGGGCTCTCATCAGAACACTGCTGGTCATCATGCCCTGGGCAGACGTGCCACACCTCTTTCTACCACACGCATGTTCCAGGCTGTCATGGAGGCACAAACACAAATGGAACGGTACACCAGACAGGGACTAAGGGCACAGAGGGCTCATAAAACCTCTGTAAATGACAGTATCCATGATCTAGCAGGTGCCATACGTAATTACAATGAGGTCATTGACAGACGTTGGAGTGAGACATTGGATGTCCGCCACAATGTCATGTCCATGTGTCAGGACAGTGCGGGATGGTTGAGACATAAACGTGGGCGTATGCCAGCAACATCAGCAGCTGGAGGTCGCCATGGATATCCAGCAAGTCACTGCCGCTCCTGTAGTGCCAGTACCAGCAATGTTGGAGGGGGCTGTCCATAGACCATCCTATAAGACCACGTGCACATGGCTCTGGCCAGTCCCAGCAGGGACCTGGATCCAGTGGACATATGTCAACCTCTTCGGATAGTACCCAGTTTGGATTAGTACCTGATACTGTCTGTAGTACCCCTGCCAGGCACAGGTTCCGTATCCGTGGCCAGAGATGGTGATCTGTAAAGCCTGCCAGGTACAGTCTGTAGCTGTCTCACAAATCCCCGTATATGGCAGCTACATGGTGGAACTGTGTGCATGCAGAGACACACACACATAAACCAGAAACCTAGAGCAAACACATACCAACACACATTACATCAACATTGGCCCATAACAGTACTCATGGCCATCACACACACTCACACACACATGTCGATTGTACGGCTCAGTGTACGCCTCTGGCAAACCAATAACACACCCTGTGCATATGATGAAATCTGTTCCACCTCCTGTCATCTGTAACATTGATGCAGGAACAGGCTAACATGGTGCTGATGCACAGGGTGACTTTAATAAAGTATAGCAATGGTTGAATGTGTAGCATGTTGTCAGCAGTAAAGTGTAATGACATCCTTGAAGGTGTAGCTGAGCAGGCATGATGCATTAAAGCTGTAAATAGCAATGTTGTATTGTTTCCACCAGTGTTTATTCCAATTGTGTTTTGTCTGCCCATGTGCCACTTGGCTGATGTGTGTAGTTGTGTCAGCATGTGTTATACAGTGGACAGTAAGTGTGGGGTGTGTGCAGCACAGGTTTGCAGGTGTACATTTGTGAACATGGTGGAGGTGCACTGTCTGCATGTACGTGCATATTGGACACATGAGCAGGGTAACATGCCCTGTATTGGCCAGTGTTTCTACTGGTGGCCAGTATGCATTGTACTGCACACATTTTGGAACTTGAGTACACATGTGTATGTATGACACGGGTTGACACTGTGCTGTGGGTGATGCTGTTGCTGCTATCTGTCATTGGTCTGCATTACTAAGTTTAACACTGTCCCAGCTGCATAATCCTTTATTAATGCACACTGTTCACCTACAGGGTTGCATGGACCGTGCTATCACAAACACAAGAAATTCTCATTTATACAGTAAAAGTGCATTAGTCTCATGGACCCCTGCCATAAACTAAATATATAATAGAAGGCGTGAAGTTGTACCAAAAAAAGTGTTACATACCAAGAAGGGATAACCTCTCTGGTCAGTATCATTGGGAAAATACAATCCTTCAATCAACATACAAGGCAAGCTTCAAAATACAAAATGGCAAGGATTCCAAAGACAACACTAAAGCTTTATTTAGTGTTGTTCATAATCTACAGGGGAAATCTCAGATCGGGTCACAGTTAATGTAAATGGTCACAAAGTACACTTAACTGACTGACATTACCAATTCCTTGTCAGACAGTTTGAATGCAGATTTCACCACCCTGTCATTACACAAGGGCCACATTTCCAGACCTGAAGAATGCAAAACCTGATGATTCACAGGCACTCTAGTTAAAACATCTCTTTAACAAAGTACACACCACAAAGGCAATGGTACTGGACAGTGTCCCTGGCTGTGTCATACACAAGTTGACATATGAAGTCACCACTCACCTAAACACTCTGTCCAGATGCAGCCTCTATACAGATTACATACTAGTGGAATGACACATGGTAATGGTGTTCACAGTCCTCAAGGGTTGAGCTGCAACGTCTTCTTCTTCTCCTTCCGGATGCTCCCATTAGGGGCCACCACAGTACATCATCTGTTTCCATTTCTTCCTGCCCTCTGCATCTTGTGCTGTCACACCATCCACCTGCATGTCCTCTCTCACCACAGCCATAAACCTCATCTTAGGCATTCCTCTGTTCCTGTTACCTGGCGGGTTCATCCTTAGCATCTATTTCACAATATACTCTGCATCCCCCCCTCAGCAAATGTACAAACCAACTTAATCCTACCTATCTGGCTTGGTCTACTAACTGTCAAACCTGGCCTGACCCTCTAATATACTTATTCTTAAACCTGTCCACCCTCATCACACCCAGTGCAAATGTTAACATAAATTAATTAAGGGTAGAACTACAACAGGTCCTGGAAACTCTCACCCTATAAGCCAGACAAATGTTATCTGGAAGGTTATGGTGCACAGCATTATGGAACTCATTAACAGAGACATTATGAACCTGTAAACACTGCACCATACCCACTTAGGTTCTCTAAAGGCCAGATCATGGCTCCTACACCTAGTAGACTTCAAGCCAGTCAACAAGGCTATAGGTGAGGGAGGGGAGGTCAACACAGCCAAGCAATAACTCACCAGCAATTCATACCCATCCCACATACTGATATTATACATAACCTCAACAGACTGACCATAAACGATTGTTAGATGATGGCTTGACAACTGACGCACGGATGTAGGACACACAGTAACATTTGCAGCCTCCATGTACTATTCTATGCCAGTAACAAGTGGTATTCACCTGCACTCAGTCCTGGGACCACTCCTGTTTGGCATATAGCTTTCTTAGGTACAAGCAAACACAGTAGGGATATGTCTGCCCACGTTTGATGACAATGCATACTGTGGGCTATATTTTATTCTCCAGATGACATACACATCCTCCAAAAGGGTATCATACAGAGAGATACCTGGTGTCAAACTCATGCTGTAAAGCTATAAGCCAAAGAAATCATAGTTATCCACTCATACAAAGAGATACCTGGTGTCAAACTCATGCTGTAAAGCTATAAGCCAAAGAAAGCATAGTTATCCACTTTTAGAAAAGAAAGTATCCCCAAAGTATCACATAAGTAGTAGCCCCAAAAATGTGAAACAGGTACTAATGTATACACAGAGCCATGTGTTAAGTCATCTCTCCTTTGATAATCACATTACCAAAGGGTTTTGGAAATCCCTCTGTGGAGCACATAAGCAATAAAGGGTTTGCATGCAGATCCACGGAGGTTGTTGCACACCTATAATGATTAGTCGTCTTTGCCAGACTTTGCTTGCTTTGGAACAGGTTTCAAATATACACCTGAAGTATAGACCCTCACTCACACTCTTCAATAGAAACCGTGATGAGTGGATGTGAAACGGAAGATGTAGCCCAGGGATCACCGCAGTGGCTAAGCTTGTCACATGCATACAGAAGTGACCTAAGGTCTGGAAAGCGCCAGCACACTCTGGAAAAGATAACAGATGTGTTCATGGAGAAAGCAGAGTACCCACCTATGAAATAATTGAAGTCACATGTATGTATATGAATTTGCCCCACAGCTACCTTACATGTGTAATGCACATACAGTTGTCATTGTGATATGTCATACACTAGAAAAATCAAAACCCACTCCACATTGGCCAATGGTGTCACACGCCTGGAACACACACACAGTCAGCAAGTGCGAGATTCAAACTCCTTCCTAACTACATTATGATACTACAGCAGTATGCATTTACACAACGCACTATACACATTACTGGGATTTTTCCTTTCCACAGGTATATTTGTAGGATGGTAACATCATGAGACTTGACAAAGATGAGTATACCACTTTTAAGGGGTGTGAGTAGTCTCCAAAAAGGTTGCTTTTCCCCGGGGAGCCACACACACACACACACACACACACACACACACACACACACACACACACACACACACACAGTTGGCAAGTGCAGGATTCTAACCCCTACCTAATTACATTATGATACTACAGCAGTATGCATTTACATGACACGCCATACACATTACTGGAATTTCTCCTTTCTACAGGTACATTTGTAGGATAGTGACATCATTAGACTTGACAAAAATGAGTATACCACTTTAAAGGGGTGTGAGTAGTCTCCAAAAAGGTTGCTTTTCCCCATGGAGACACACAGTTGGCAAGTGCAGGATTAAAACCCCTGCCTAACTCCATTATGATACTACGGCAGTACACATTTACACAACGCGCTACAGACATTACTGGGATTTCCCTTTTCCACAGGTATATTTGTAGGATGGTGACATCATGAGACTTGACAAAGATGAGTATACCACTAGTCTCCAAAAATGTTGCTCCTCCCCTGGGAGACGCACACAGTCACTCACACGCGCACACACACACACACACACACACACACACACACACAGTTGGCAAGTACAGAATTCAAACCCCTACTTAATTACATTATGATACTGCAACAGTACGCATTTACATGACAAGCTATACACATTACTGGGATTTCTCCTTTCCACGGGTATATTTGTAGGATGGTGACATCATGAGACTTGACAAAGATGAGTATACCACTTTTAAGGGGTGTGAGTAGCCTCCAAAAAGGTTGCTCTTCCCCAGGGAGACACACACACACACAGTTGGCAAGTACAGGATTCAAACCCCTACCTAACTACATTATAATACTACAGCAGTACACATTTACACAATGTGCTATATGCATTACTGGGATTTTTCCTTTCCACAGGTATATTTGTAGGATGGTGACATCATGAGATTTGACAAGATGAGTATACCATTTTTAAGGGGTGTGAGTAGTCTCAAAAAAGGGTGCTCCTCCCCAGCGAGATACACACATAGTTGGTAAACGCAGGATTCAAACCCCTACCTAACTACATTATAATACTACAGAAGTACGAATTTACACGACGAGCTATACACATTACAAGCATTTCTCCTTTCCACAGGTATATTTGTAGTATGGTGACATCATGAGACTTGACAAAGATGAGTATATCACTTTTAAGGGGTATGAATAGTCTCCAAAAAGGTTGCTCTCTCCCCAGGGAGAGACAGACACACACACACACACACACACACACAGTTGGCAAGTGCGGTGTTCTTAATCTAAACTAAGCACGCCTTTACACTTCAGCAAGCAATATCGAGTTACAGGGTGCAATACAGACATACTTGATGACAGTTTGCCCAAAGTTTTTTTTTCACATTTGCTAACCTCAGCAGGCTTATCATACTAGATGTATTGTGAGTGTATTGTATGCATAGGCCATGACCATATCATATATGGGTTGATGCACCACATGCTGGCACACACAGGGTCAAACCGGTGGCTAAGCTCTGTCAACCCAGTATTGGACAATACAGTCAGGAGGAGTAGGGTCATACAACCACAACACCAACTGTCTCACATAGACCTACAATATAAGCACCAGCAAAACACACACATAAATATACATTACCATACTCAGAGAATACAAATATTAATCTGAAAAAGAGAGTGTGTCCTCCTAAGCAGACAAGCAAGCAACATGCACCTCCATGTACATGCCAGAAAACACATAATACACCAAAACAGTGTGCCTCACAACAGGCCCCAAGGCAAAATAACATACCCAACACACTAGTAATGGGTGACTTCATAGTCAGGCACACAGATGTTCCACTCACTCGGCTGGACAAGGGGAAGGTTACTGTCAGTTGTCTGTCAGGTGCTATGATCCACCACATAACACAAGCACTTACATCACTCCAGAACAGGTACATATATGATGTGTTCTTTGTACATGTCAGTGTGAATGATCTGAGACATACCTCCCCAGACAACATGACAAGAGATCTATATTAGCTCTATGATCATGTAGCCCAGGCTGGTATGTCCCTGACCTTGAGTAGCATCTTACCTTCATGTACATGATGCTGCAATATAACAGAAAGACAAGAAACTTCAACGATTGGCTGAGCTTCTGGTGTCATTCAAAGGGGTTCCAGTCTCTGTCTGCTTGTGATGACATGATAGACAAGCCTTGTTGATTCACTACAGATGGTTTGCACCTGTCGCCCCTATGCTTCTGAATACTGGCCAAGGTTCTTGCTGTCCCCATATTACCTTTTTTAGGCAAGGCTCAAAGGCTCATAGGATCATAGGTAGGTACTGGGCTATCTGCCCAAGGGCATTTATAAGCCTAGCCAGAATGTGTTGGCTTTTGCCTCCCTTTTAAATTAGTTTCCTGGGCCTCTGTATTGCAGGGCCACTGAAGTGATCCCAAGGGTAAATTTACAATTTCCCATCTACTCATCAAGATTCCTCTTGAGGAGAGTCAGTGAGGGGCTCTGCCTAACATCAACTGGGATTCTATTCCAAAGTGAGGGAAGTCTCTGGGACAGGAATCTATACCTCCAGTATGCTCTGTTATTGCTGTGCTGAGGTTTAATTCACTGTTTAATTCACTGGAGCATGTGGCTCTAAGAGATTTGGTTTTCCTGAGGTGGGGCATGTCCATTAATTCCAGGTTGGACATGGCCTTATACGTCAGGCATAGATCACCTCTGAGCAAGCAGTATGCAACTGAGTAGAGCTGGAGTTTATTTAGTCAAGCTGCATAGGGCATCTCTTTGAGGCCCATGATCCTCTTGGTGAGGGACTTCTGTGGTCTTACCAGCTGTTGCATGTGCCGATTAAGGTACATACCAAATGGGGCATTGTACTCTATTATGGGCCTAATGAGTGATGAGTAGAGGGGCACAATGACCTCTCTTGATCTAGAGGTGAACCCTTTCATGATTAGGTGGTCTACATAGAAGGAATTTCTAAACACTTTGGCAATTTGATTATCAAAGGAGATTCTACTGTCCACCTGTGTCCCAAGGTCTCTTATCACACTTTCAGTGTTAAGTATAATACCGCCTATGTTGTAGTTCATGGGTACATAGTTTTTACCAAAGGGGATGACAATGCACTTTTTGGCACTGAGCTTGAGGCCATGGCTTTGACACCAGGGATCTGTCTCAGTGAGGCCCTTTTGTAGGATGTCCACATCATTAGTAGTTTTGATTATGGCTTCTAGTTTGCAGTCATCTGGGAACTTCATTAGCCAAAGACCTTCTGTGTTAGCCTGTACTTCAGGGAAGTAGATACTAAACAGGACAGGACAAAGGACTGAACCCTGTGGTACTCCACTTGTCACTGGTCTGAAGTCGGACTTGGGAATCTGCTACTTCCGCAGTGTGGGTTCTGTCAGTGAGCCAGTTGGCAACCCATCATGTGACATAGGGATTTAAACCTAGTTTGGTGAGTTTATCTATAATTCCAGAGTGGGGGATGGTGTCGAAAGCCTTGGCAAGATCTAGATAGGCTGTGTGAACCACCTTACCCTTGTCTACGGCTTTGCTGACTGCTTCAAAGAAGTCTATCGGGTTTAGGAGACATGATCTGCGTTTTACAAACCCAAAATGGTTGTTGTCCGGAGTTTGGAGATTATCAATGTCTTTTTGTTTATAAGGTCCATGATGATACATTCCATGGCCTTGCAGACTAGACTCATCAGGCTAATGGGGCGCTAGCTCCCGGGGTCAGTGGTGGCTCCCCCCTTGTGTAGTGGGATAACCACCGTTATGCACCATTCAGCAGGCACAAAGCCTGAGGTGAGGCTATGATTGAACATTGTACGTAGGTGTGGTGCCAGTTCATTCTGTAGTGCGTGTAGAACACAGCCTGGGATGTTATCTGGTCCCATGGATGCTGTGTTCCTGGCTTTGGAGAGTGGTTTTTACCTGTGCAGCCATGATGACAGCAACTTTGCATTCTTCTGGTATAGAGATGGGCTCTTTCATGGGTGAGAGGGGGGTTAAGTTAGCACTGATCCTATCTGCCAGGATGTTGGCAATATCAGTTGGGTCTGTATATTTAGTGCCATTGTGCTGTAACTCAGAGCAGATCTGAGTGTTGCTATTGAGATTCTTAACATAGCTATAGAATGCTTTGTGGTTGTCTTTAGAATCAGTGGCGATTTTGTTTTCATAACTAGCTTTGGAGGATTTTATCAGGGATCACAACTTTTTACTGAGGCTGATCAGGGAGCTCCTCCACTCATGGGATTTTACCCTCTTTTGCAACAGTTTCTTCCTTCAGTTGTGCAGTTTGTTTATGGCAGGGGACCACCAGACTGGCTTCCTTTTCTTGGAGGATAGCATCTTGGTTCTGTTTGCGATAGCACGATGCATACACTCACGTAAGTGCTTATAAGTGCAATTGTGAAGGATTCAGTAGTCATAACTGTATTATCCATCTGCATGAGTGTCCTGAAGTTCACCACTTTTGTCTTAAGAAGCATGAAGTTGGCTTTGGAGAAATATTTTAACATGGTTTCCTTAATGGGGGTGGGGCCAGAATGTGGATATGTAGGTTAATTAGCTTATGGTCAGATGGGACCAATGAGGCGTTGACTTCAGGTGTGGAACACCGGTCACTCAGGACAAGCCAAACCCCAAAACCAACACAAACAACCACAAAGTGAGCTAAATGCTACTCATTGCCAGAAGACTCAGCCTCCAGATGCACACACTGGAGGCACTTCTCAGTATGGAGAATTTTGATATCTGTGCAGTAAAAGAAACCTAGTTCAAGGCTCCAGACAGCACACCAGCACTACCAGGATACTACTCATTCCATACCTTCCAGCATCAGAACCTGGATCATAGCACATAGGGTGGGGACATATCCATATTCATCAAGGATACCCACACCTCTCTCTACATCCTCTCTACAGAATATGTACCCATTGAATGTTGCACAGCAATGTTCTTCCCACTCCACAGGGGTGGGGCCACAAAAGACCCTTGGCATTTACGCTCTATGAGCCTGATGAGTCTGATCTGCAAGGCAATGGAGCCAATCATAATGGAAGTCAACAATAAAGACATTGGGAGCCTTCACACAGTTGAGCACACCCAGTTTGGCTTCGTCAAATGCAGATCATGCCTCCTGAACTGGGTGGATTTCTTTGAGACAGTTACCCAGGCTACAGATGATTGAAATGTGCTCCACACAGCCTACCTATACCTCGGTAATGCCTTTGACACCATTCCCCAGTCAGGTATCATAGAAGAACTCATGAACCTGGACATGAATCCATACATCACAAGATGGATTTCAAAATGGCTCACAGATAGATCCCACAAATTAAGAGTTGTTGGCTACATGTCAGACTCTACAGCAGTAACAACTGGTGTCCCCCAGAGTTCAGTTCTGGGGTCCCTCCTGTTTGGTATACGCTTAGGCTTCTCAAAAGTAAATACCAACACAGGAGGGTTGTGGTTGACTAAGTTTGCTGGGAACTGTAAAGTGTTTGCCATAATAGATTCCCCGGATGATACAAATATTCTCCAGAAGGGACTCTATGAGACAGATGTGTGGTGTCAGAATCATGGCCTCATGCTCAATGTGAAAGAATGCATAGTAATCCCCTTTGGTGAAAACAAAGTACCCACAAACTACCACATAGGTGTTACCCCCCCTAAAAACTGACAAGGTAATAAGGGATCTGGGCACACAAGTAGATAGTCATCTTTCCTTTGACAACCATGTTGCCAAAGTGATTAGGAAATCCTATGTGGCCCACCTACTCAACAAAGGGTTTGCATCAGGATCAAAAGAGGTAGTGGTGGCCCTCTACTCTTAAATCATCAGACCCATCATTGAGTACAATGCACCATTTTGGATGTACTCGACTAAGCATATCCAGCAGCTGTAGAGACCACAGAGGTACCACACCAAGAGGATTACTGGCCTCAAACAGCTGTGTTATGCAACACAACTGGTAAAACTAAATCTGTTCTCTGTTGCGTACCTCCTACTCAGAGGCACACTCTGCCTAACATACAGAGTCATGTTCAACACATAACTGTTGAACATGCTCCATCTATGGATAACAAAACTGAGTTGCACTACACAGTCCAGGGATATGAACCTCATTACAACAATGAATACAACATGCTGGTGGGATAGAGTACCATCCCAGCCACTTGCCTTACTGTGGAACAGAGTCCCAATGTACATCAGGCAGAGCCCCTCGCTGACACTCTTCAATAGGAACCTTGAGCTTATGAAGTGATCCATGGTGTGACAGTTCAGTTTCACATACACTCATCAAGGCTCCTCTGGAAGAGTGTCAGTGAGGGACTCAGCTTAATGTAGGTTGGGAGCCTGTTCCAAAGCAAGGGAAGTCTGTGAGTTAGTACTGTATCCCTCCAACATGTTCTGTTTATTGTTGTGATGATCCCTAGAGCAGGTGTCACAGTGAGCTTGGGTTTACTTCAGACAGAGCATGTACATCAGTTCTGCATTGGACATGGACCTGTCTGTTGGGCAGAGATCACCTGAGTAGACAACATACAATAGAGTACAGATTGAGTTAACTTCAATTTTGTTGCATGGGGCAACTGTTTGAGGCTAGTAATCCTCTTGTTGAGGTACTTCAGTGGTCTTTCCAGCTGCTGCAGGTGCCTAGTCAGATTCATCGCAAGTGTGCCGTGATACTCTCTGATGGGTCTGATGACTGATGAATAGAGGAAACCTCCTTTGACCTACATGGAAAGACAATGGCAATTTGTGGGAACACATAGCATGATTTTCTAACCACTTTGTGAATGTGTTTCTGGAAGTAGAGATGACTATCCACATGTGTCCATAGATCCCTTATTATTACCTCCATATTTAGGGTGTTAGCACCTATGTGGTATTTGTATGACTATAGCTCGAGGCCATAATTTTAACACCACATCTGTCTGACTGAGACCCTTTTTCAGGATGTCTCTGTTGTCCCAAACATCGATTATGACAACCGTTTTTCAGTCATCCACAAACTTTGCTAACCATAGCCCTCATGTATTCGACTGTATTTCTGAAAAGTATACACCAGACAGGAGGCGTCCCAGGACTGAGCCATGGGGGACAGCAGTTGTTACCAGCTTACAGTCCAATAGGGAGACCACAATTCTTATCTTGTGGGATCTATCTGTGCCCCAGTTGGCAATTCATCAGATCACATACGTGTTCATGCACAGGTTGTTGATTTTGTGGATACGACATGTGTGTGGGATGTTGGAAAAGGGCGTTTTAAGGTCTATGTAGGCTGTGTGTAGCTCATTTCATTAATGTATGTCCTGGGAAACTGCCTTGAAAACTGTCTAGCAGGTTTAGGAACCATGATCTGCCCCTGACCAAACCAATATGGGTAGGGTTGGATGTTTGTAGGCCCCCAATAGCTCTGTTTATGAGTTCCATAATGATGGACTCCATGGCCTTGCAGATCAGGCTTATTAGGCTTATAACACAATAGTTCCCATGGTCTGTTTTGCACCAACACTTGTGGAGTGTGCCAAATGTTGCTGTAACCCATTCAACAGTTTCATATCCTGTACAGAGGGTGAGTCTCAACAGACTGCTCAGGTGCAGGGTCTGTTTGTTTTGGAGTTCACATATGACACAGCCAGGGAAACCATGTCATCCCATAGACGCCATGTTTTAAGGTTTGGATAGAGCTGTTTAACCATTGTATATGTGATTTCTGGGTTTTCACAATCTCCAGGTATGGCAATGGGCCCTTTTGTCAATGAGAGGGGGGTAAATATGTATGAAACTGTCTGACAAGATGTTGGCAATGTCAGTCATGTACATGTATTCCTTTACACTTTGCACTGACTCAGAACATATGAGTTTACATTGATATTTATGACATAGCGAAAGAAAGCTTCATGGTTCTCTACGGACTCTTTGGCAATATTTTTGCAAGAACATGGCTTGGATAATTTTAGAAGTGCTCATTGTTTCTTGATGATACTGATTGGAGATTTATTGATCTTCTTTGGATTTTCACTTTTTTCGAACAACTTAAGTAGTTGTAGTACATAGTTTGATTATGACAGGAGTCCAATATATTATATGGGTCTGTTTTCATATCACTGTGTGCGCAAGGCAGGATTGGTGAAAAGTGACAAGTGTCTGGAGTAAGAACTGTAACTGCCAGATATGTGTGACTCACTGCTGTCCTCATACATGGCCTAAGTATGGGAGCATGCCCAGTATGACCTTTCAGTTTGTTGCTGACTGAAATTTGCTAAATTTGTCTAAGTGTGTGAGCATGCCCACTATGGGCATATATACTATATGTGTTTGAAAAATCAAGTTGGTTTTTACTTCAGGGCTCACCTTTGTGTTGTACATCAACAGGAAGCACGCCGTGCCAGCAGGGCTTCCATGAGTCAATTTGCATAGACTTATCAACATTTGTACATACAGGGGGGACAGCTATTATTTGTACATTTCTACCCGGGGGGGCAGACCTGATTGCTACTGTGGGTGTACATAGGATGAGGGGTACACCTGACACATACACATTTGCTAGGCCTCCACTGCTATGTCAAGTACTCCATTTCAGTCTGTACTGTTGCCTATCGTACTGGCTTGAGGCATACCACTGTCCTACTGACCTTAGCTTCCAATTACATGCATATTAGTTTGTGACTTCATAGCCTACCCAACCCACATCACACTGCCTGGCCTGCTGTTATCTGTCTGCATAGGCCTGGGGGAGGTTACTCATATGCCTCTTCAGAGGGCATGATACAGCATTTGTTTATGTTTGCGTTTATCTACAATTGTCTTGCTGGCTGTGACTGTTAAGTATGTGACCCCCCCCAGCTGGTATTTGTGAGTGACTTAAGTTCTGTCTGTGCCAGTGAAATGCTGTCATGGCTTAGTGGTTCAGTACTGTGACTATAGTGCACAGTATCCTGAGTTCGAGCCCTGTCACTGCTTTTTATTTTCCTGCTGGGCAGACCTGATTGGTTAAGGAACAGTAAAGCAGGTGTGAGCGTGTTTACCCGACTTTGGTCAACTTTGTCCGACTTTGCCCAATGTTGCTCAACGTTGCCTGACGTTGCGCTGGTTAGCGCAGTGTGCAGCTACACGCAATTGTATTTAAATATGCTCAATACTGGTAAAATATGCCTAGCAGTGCTTTATATTGCCTAAAATAGGGAGTCATGGGTCAGGTGGTGCTGCAGGGGTGCCTATGTCAGATGCACATATTACACTCCCTATACATGTTTGAAAACAGGTAGTGTCAAGTTAGGCATCCCTTTTACTGTATATGCGAGTCAGAGAGAGGTGTCATTTCCAGGGTTCCTACTGAGTCAGTGTACGTGCTATGTGTTGCCTCTTTGCCAAGGCCAGGGCATACTGGGCATGCCTCCTTCTGCCTACTGGGGCAGGCTCAGGTTGTTCCTCCTCCGAGTCACGCTGTGCATGTGCAGGCCTTGGCAATGATGGGGGGCTGTTTGGCCCTGCCCCATGTTGTTCATGCTGCAGCTGTTTCCGCAGGATCATATTGTGTAGAATGGCACATACCATGACAATTTGGGTACATGTAGTTGTTGAGTACTGCAAGGGTCCACCAGATGTGTCCAGGCACCGGAACCGTGACTTGAGCATCCCAAACACATGCTCAATTATGTTTCTTGTTTGTGCATGTGCCTCATTATGGAGTTCTTGTTCGGGTGTGTGTGCATTTCTGATAGGGGTCATCAGCCACGGCTTCAGTGCATATCCAGCATCCCCCACTAGGTGACCATCAGGGATGTCCCCATTGGCAAATCTTTGGTACAGTTGCGTCAGATGCCAGATGTGGGAATTGTGGTAGCTTCCAGGGCAGCCAGCACACACATTCATTATTATGCCCTGGGCATCACACACGACCTGGCAGTTGATGGAGGGGAAGCCCTTGCGGTCGATGTAGGCCCTACCCCGCTCACTAGGTGGTGCTTTGATGTGTATGTGCGTGCAGTCTATTGCACCCACTACCTCAGGGTATTCTATTTGGTGGAAAAGATGCATATTGCTGGCCAATGCCTCATGGGAATTGGGGAAATATACATGCTCACAGACATGTGCTGACATGGCATCCAGGAACTGGTGCAGTACCCTGGATGCTGATGCCTGTGAAATCCCCATCATATCACCAGTTAGTCTCTGGAAGGTACCTGTAGCTAATATTCATAGGCCAAAACATACCTTGGTATCCACTGGGATGGGTTCCCCTCTGTTGGTTCTGTGTGTGAGGCGTGGCCGGCACAGCTCAACAATTTGCTGCAGGAGGTCTCTGTCCACCCTATAGCGCCTCATTATCTCCAGCTCATGTAGCCCCTGGTAGGTTACCCTGGGTCTGTACACTCTTCTCTGTCTCCTCACTGTGGGTTGCTCAGCAGCATTCACAACATCACCACCCTCAGCACCTTGCACATGTTGGTTTATGATAGCAAGAGCAGCCCCTAACATTTTGTCTGACTTTAAAGTTTTTAAGCTTTCCCTCTTTGTATACTGCAGTGTTGCAGAGTTCTTGGGAAAAAAAACAGGGAAGAATGCTGTTTGCAGAGTTTAAAGGGCTGGGCTGGGCTAGTCTGCTGCCTGTGTAATTGGCTGATTCTGATATATTTCACCAGGCAGCTCTGCTAGTTCTCCTTTGTTAACTTCCTACTACTTCTTTTCCTTCCTTTTCCCTTTCTGTTTCCGCCCGGGGCAATGCCGCACAAACATTCGCAAATGCGCACACACGCACGCACATGCTGTGTGCACATTTGCAAGAAATTTCAGATATTTTCACAGTGTGCACCTTTGGTTTCTGGTTTTCAAAAAGGACAACTGTAGACACGCCTCTTGCAATCCTGAGCAACTCAGGGCAAACACAAGACACTGTGCTCCAATTTACTTACAGCCTTTCTGACACACCCCCTCATGATGTTACCTATATTCTACTCTACTACTCACCTACTCCAACACATACACTCTTTGGACATGGCTCACATGCTGGGGAAAACTGGGATTCACTACCCTTATCCTCATTTGCATAGGATTGCCTACTAATGCATGGTTACATTGCTCACACTGAGCTTCCCCCCCTTAGCAACCAGTACTCAGTGGCCATGTTGTCTTCAGCCTGCCATTCACCTGCACGGCAGGATAAGCATTTTAGTGAAAATGGCTATTTTTGGCTATTTTTAAGTTATTTTCTTGTTTTTAAAGCGCCACAAGTGCTGCGCTATGCTTAAACATTGGAGATCGGGAAAAAGTTAGATTTTAATAATTTTAAACATTTATAAATGCCAATGGCCTCATATTTGGCCATTGGCATGCTTCCTCAACTGTATGCATCCTTTATTTGGAGCTGTCATAGCTTCGTTTAGCTATTTGCAAAACGGTACTCCGTTACCAACGGAGTACATTTCTACAGATAACACTAATCTTCCACGGATAGGTTAGTGTTTCCTGGATTGCAAATTTACCTCATTTGCGTAGCTTTCAGCAGCAAATAATGTAATTTGGATACCATGATGCTGTCCGTGCAAAGAATAGCTTTAGCAGCTCTCGTGCACGCCCCTGCTGGCTGTTCCTGGATCGCACATCAGACATATTGCCTGTTTGACGTCTTACTCTACTCTACAACTCCGTGCAAGCTTTCGTAAATCTGGCCCGCAGTGTTTTGCCTAGGTATTTCTGATGGTCTGTAACTGGAATTTCTGTATTTTCAGAATCCATAACTGAGAGTGGGATGGAACTGGCAAATGCCTGGGTGTCTTAAGCATAATAACTGCATATTTCTAAGTGTTTATGGAAAAGTTGTTATAATAGAACGAGTTCCACAATTTAATGAAATAGTTTTGTAAGAATGATATAACTGTGTAGAGGACTGTATATATTTTAGACACACCAGAATATCCATATACAGAATGCATTGTGAAAAAGGGAGAGTGAATGGCAGGTCATTAGTGAACAGTGAGAGCAACGCCCCAGTATTGAACTTTATGGTACCTGCTATGAGGCAGTAACAATATCAGAGTGTGTATTTTATTTGTACAATAAGTCTGGCTCAAACACTGGGAGTAAAACCATTACAGCATTTCTGAAGAAAAATCAGTAATGGTTAGCTCCTTCCTAGAAGCAAGCAACATTCCATATGGTAGAATGCATGAAATCAATTTGTTATACTTTTGCACAGAAAATATAAATAGACCAGTTCCTATATCAGAATCCATCTTAAGTTTCACAGATGCTACTTCTGCAATGATCCAGATATTCTTGCCACTTTGTTTCATAATATACTCTATAAACACGTCATGTGATAACAGTCATCTACTCTGTCTCGTTTTGGTCAGATTTCCAAGACTTTCTGCCAGCACTATTTTGTACACGTTTTGATTCATGCTTTCCACCCTTCCCCATGTGTTAACTTTTCTACAACTTTGTCTCTTACAACTCCCAATACTTTCTTAATAGTGATAACCCATCTCTGTAAATACTCTCTCTATATATACATATCTCAGTTGAAGTTGCTTGCCAACATCAGTTCTTTTTGTACCACCAGTTTATTGCTGTACAGTTATTGTACTATTGTTCATACCGACCTGTACAATTGTAATTGCATTCACCTGTGCTGAGCCTGAACTTAGTCCACTGTGATTAATGCACCAACCCAGTAAGCAAACAAATGTATAAATATGCATACATATATGCAATATAAATAAATAAACAAACAAACAAAACCCATTTCAATGTTATGACACAGTCTGGTATAGTAACAACATGCTTTTACTTCTTAAGAGCGTCACTAGACATTGTATTAACAGCACTCTCCGGTCCCTCATACAGTCAGTAATATATTATAATGGGGACCATTTAAGCAGCCAGCTAGGGTCTATGGCTGCAAGTGGTCCAGTTGGAGATAAGGCGCACTATGTTTCTGTAAGTGACAGATCTCCCATTTCCCATTTTAAGAGGGATTCTGGGGAAGGAGTAATGGTAGAGGCTGTAGGAAAAAGATTAAAAAATGATAAAGGAGTATATAAACCCAAAATGGCTGACAGGACACACAGGAACAGTATGGCAGGCTGATGTTGAGATGGACAAGATAAACAGATGGAAAACAGACACAAAGGGGAGGGGAGTAGATCTACAAACCAGCTAATACACTGGTTCAGATCACCTCAGTTATGCTCTACCACTGATGGACCTGACATAGGGACTAGAATGATGTGGGACATGAGACTAGGAGTGGCTTGACTGTCAGATCCAACTGGGCCAGTCAGGTTGCAGCAAGGGCAGGCACCTTTTCACAACCCTCTCAACTGCTGCTTCAACCCATCCCTGAATTTAATGGTGTTTATGGACACCCCACCCTTGAAAACATCCCTGGAAGGGTAGGAGGAAGTGGGGAGCAGTCTCTAACTTGGTAGGTGTATGGCTGTGCTGCCCCAATGCCTCCTGGATGTGTAGAAAAGAGCAACATAAAAGGAGAGAAGAAAAAAAGAGAGAAAAATGGAGACAAGAAATTAGGTCATAAGTGTTCCAAAGAAATTGTGTTTTGTTTAACAACAGCAAATAACTATTTACTCATTTAATCAGAAATGTTACACGCTTTTCATTTATTAATAAAGTGAATGGATTCTGACAACTACTTCTTGATGGTACTTGATATTATGGTATCTTATCTAATTTGAATTAACAACTATATTACTTTGTGTAATGAGATGTCATAAGCAATGTGCAATGAAGTACAGCAGCAGTAAATACTGACTACTGCTTCAGTAACAGGTGATGGTTTCCCTGCAAAACTTGTGATTATGTTTATACTACATTTTCTTCTACTACAGTAGTTCAGTATAATACATTTACATATCTGTTTTAAATGGTAACAGTGGCCTGCTGATCTGATAGTGGTACACTACATAAAAATTTGTACTGCATTAATGAATGGTATCATTTTTTTTCTAAAAGGGTGAATATTTAAGCAATAACCAACTATGTGGTGTGGTATATTGAAGATTTACCCACGGTTGATGTGATTTAATCATGAGGGCGAAGCCCAAGTAATTAAATAAAGTCAACCGTGGGTAAAACTTCAATATACCACTCCACGGAGTCGGTTATTGCTATTATGCAATGACATTATTTAAGAAAAAAAACGTACTTTTCTTAAATAATGTCTTTGTACAGTATAATGCCTCTGTGCTGCCCTTCTGTATTTTTCCGGTATCCTAGGGCTTTGTCTGATGTTCTGTGCATGCGTATGGGACTTATTCTCCCACACTTATGCAGTACATCAGTGCTGTGCAAATGAAGCAATGGAAAAAGGAAGATCTTCGTTGCTTTTTTTTTTCTTCAGGAAGTGTGTGGTGTTCAAATGCAATAAATTGTTACAGGCAGTACTGAACATTCCTGTGCAGACACATTCAGAGGCACCACAGAGAATGTGGACGGGTCTGCACACTGATTTACTACTGAAAGGCATGCTGCTATGGCAACCTCAGAAGATAATAACTTTCAGGAAGGTAGCATTCCTGCACTTCTTGCTAACCTTGCAGACTTTTTACAAAGTAACCCATCTAATGTGCAATGAATTATTCACATTAATGTTCAGCTCTGTGTATGTGATTATAGAATTTGCAATAGTTTTGTGGTAGAGTAATTCTTTGTTAATGCTATATGCTAGTGAACACTGCCCAAAGTACTGCAGTTTTCATGAATGCAATCATATTGAATTTTATGCAGTGCAACTGGTTGTGGTAACTTTGTGTATACAACCATTGCTAAATCTTATAAAAGTTCTAGAAATAACCAGAAAAGGTGCCTTTATCAGTTTACATGCTGTTGTAACATAATGATTATAATTAAAAAACTACTTTGGCTTTAACAATGGCTAGGCAATAAACTTTATGAAACCATTAATCTTCTTCTTTCGACTTTTCCCTGTTAGGGGTCGCCACAGCGGAACTCCGGTCCGCTCATGATTGGCAGTGGATTTTACAGTGCCGAGTTGCCAGCCCGACATCCAACCTTCAACGAAGGCACACCCATTCACGCTCGCACCTACCTGCATGTCTTTAACGTCACTCAACCGCAGGGAGGACATGCAGGCTCCACACAGAAGGTGTTCCAGACGAGAATCGAATGGGAGAACCTCTTGTTGTGAGGCAACAACGCTAACCGCTGTACCACCGCGGCTTCCTTATGAATGAAACCATTAATACAGAACAATTATTACCATTATTATAAATGAAATTGTGTGAGATAATTGCAATGCTTAAGAAATATAGCAAATGAGCATGTCATAATAAAATACTTCAGATATGATTCTGATATCTGTTTAATCAACACACTTCACAAAATAGGCATTCAGGAAGCAATCCAACTCAAATAAAGCACTTTTATTCAGCTACACAAAGTATAATGACATCCACATAAACGTTTCACTTATAAATGTGTTTTCGTCCTCTCCTGACTTCATCAGATAACACAATCCATGAAATCAAAGCCATTTTTATACTTGCTTAATTAAACCATTAACCAATAGCATATTCCATTCAATAAAACTTTCATATACTATATAACACTTACTATCTATAAAAATTAAATACCCAAACATAGTCACTTAGACATGAAGATATTCATATTGAATACACAATTAATAAATATTTTCATATTAAAATTCATTTAACATTTTAAAACTTGTTATAAAACACACATTAAATACATAAATAATTTATTTAATCAATACAATAATCTGGTGGACAAAGAAATTATTGCACTTTAAAGTTTGCAGCTCTAATTTTTAAAACAGGAGCTAATGACAAATATTCATTCATGACAGGGAATCTATTGGCTTCCAACATTATCTGCCAATATAATTCTCTATTTTCTATATGTAATTCCAATAGTCCTCTTCTTATATCTTTAGTCACCTTTTCTAACACAAAGAAAGAAAATGTTGCTTTGTGACATACTAAACTGTGTCTGTAAAGGCATTAGTGTTATTTTTATTTTTTACTTCATAAAGGTGTACATATATTCTTCTTCAGAGCTTTCTCTTCGTCTAACCCACATAGAAGCCACTACATGCCTTGCATAACACTAAATAGCCCACTACTATCACATGTAGCATATTCCTTACTACTTATCACCCTATTCCTAGCTACTAATTCTACCTTCTCTCCATTATATATACATAAGGGCATTGTGAACAATGGCCACATTTAAAGGTGCCTTTCTTACATCCATAAGGATGTACCTCTTTATTGTTTCTTTCTATAACGTTCTTTATATCTGAACCTTTCTTAAAAATACATTTAAACGGAATATCAAAAATATTTGTCTGATATTGCAGAAAATCTTCCCCATACTTCTTCTATCGTCTTTACTATAGCTTTAGGTTCATAGGTTCATACTAGGCTATCTGCCCTAGGGCATTTATAAGCCTAGCCAGAGTGTGTTTGGCTTTCGCCACCCATTTTAAATGAATTTTGCTATGCCCTTTCTCGAGGTTAGTATACTGTGCCTCTGTCTAACAGTGACACAGAAGTGATACCTGGGGTAAACCTACAATCTCCCATCCACTCATCAAGATTCCTCTTGATGAGAGTCCATGAGGGACTCTGCCTAACCTGGACTGGGATTTTATTCCAGAGTGAAGGGAGCCTCTGGGTTATGAATCTGTCCCTCCAGCATGTCCTATTTATTTCAGTGCTGAAGTTCAAGTCTCTCGAGCGTGTAGCTCGATGGGATTTGGATTTTCTGAGGTGCAGCATGTCCATTAACTCCGGGCTGGACATGGCTTTATACGTCAGGCACAGATCGTCTCTGAGCAGGCGGTATGCCACTGAGTAGAGCTGGAGTTTCTTTAACCGGGCAGCATATGGCATCTATTTGAGCCCTTTGATCCTCTTGGGGAGGTACTTTTGGGGTCTTTCCAGTTGCTGCAGGTGTCTGGTAAGGTACATCCCAAAAGGGGCATTGTACTCAATTATGGGCCTGATGAGGGATGAGTAAAGAGGCACAATGACCTCCCCTGATCTAGATGTGAATCCCTTCATGATTAGGTGGGCTATATAAAATGTTTTTCTAACCACTTTGGCCACGTGGTTTTCAAATGAGAGATTGCTATCAACTTGGGTCCCCAGATCCCTAATTACTTCTTCCGTACTTAATGGATTACCACCTATGTGGTAATTTGTGGGCACTTTGTTTTTGTCAAAGGGGATGACTATACACTTTTTGGCATTTAGCTTGAGGCCATGGCTCTGGCACCAGCTGTCTGTTTCTATGAGGCCCTTCTGTAGGATGCTTGTGTCGGCTGGAGAGTCGATTATGGCGCCTAGTTTGCAGTCATCTGCGAACTTGGTCAGCCACAGTCCTTCCATGTTGGCCTGTACCTCCGAGAAATATATACCGAACAAGGGAGGTCCCAGGACTGAGCCTTGTGGGACACCACTTGTAACTGGTTTGGAGTCTGACATGGCTCCAGCAATTCTAACCATGTGGGTTCTGTCCTTGAGCCAGTCTGCAACCCATCTAGTGACATAGGGGTTTATATTTAAGCTGGTGAGCTTATCTATAATGCCCGAGTGGGGTATTGTATCGAAGGCTTTTGCAAGGTCCAGGTAGGCTGTGTGGACCACCTTCCCCTCGTCAATGGCCTTGGTGACTGTTTCAAAGAAATCGACCAGGTTTAAGAGGCAGGATCTGCCCTTAACAAAGCTGAACTGGGTAGGATCCAGTATCTGTAGGTCCCCAATATCTTTATTTATGAGGTCCATGATGATCCTTTCTATAGCTTTGCAGACCAAGCTAGTCAGGCTTATGGTGCGATAGTTTCCAGGATCCATTGAGGCACCACCTTTGTGGAGAGGGACCACTGTTGCTGTACGCCACTCTTTGGGTACATATCCTGTAGTAAGGCTGAGACTGAACAGTAGTTTTATGTTTGGGTTTAGCTCTTTTTGGAGTTCATGTAGAATGCAGCCCGGGACACCGTCTGGTCCCATTGATGCTGTGTTTTTTGCTTTGGAGAGGGCGGCTCTTACCTGAGCATCTGAGATGTCAGGGGGGCAGCACTCTGCTGGGATAGATATTTGCCCTTTTGGTGGGGGGGGGAGAAATTTGCGCTGAACCTGTCAGCCAGGATGTTGGCAATGTCTGTGGGTTTGGTGTATTTTTTGTCATTTTGGACTAATTCTGAGCATATCTGGCAATTCCCACCCAGGTTCCTAACATAACTAAAGAAAGCCTTGTGATTATCCTTAGTGTCCTGTGCAATTTTTCTCTCGAAGCTGGCCTTAGACGATTTTATGAGTGCCCGTAGTGTTTTGCTAATACTGATCAGAGATGCCTTCCCTTTTTGGGATTTTGCTCTATCATTTAGTAGCTTCCTCCTTCTATTCTATAGTTTGTTTATGGCTGGGGTCCACCAGACAGGACGCCTGCCTTTGGAGGATTGGGTCTTGGTTTTATTTGGAATTGCATGATCCATGCATTCCTGAAGGTGTTCATAGAATGCATTTATAAAGATTTCCGTGGTCTGGGCCATATTTTCCACAGGGCCGGGGGCTTTGAAGGATTCCACCTCGGTTTTGAGGAGTGTGAAATTTGCTTTAGAGAAGTTTTTCACTGTGGTTTTCTGGGCAGGGGGTGGGGTTGGGATGTGAATATCCAGTGAGATTAGTTTATGGTCTGATCTTACCAGTGAGGGATACACTTCTGGTCTGGAGCAAAGAACCCCCATGTTGGTGATGATCAGGTCCAGTATGTTTTCCCCTCTTATGGGAGTGGTAACAAGTTGTTCCATAGCATTTGAGTTTATAAATTCTAGGAACCTTTGGCTAGGGTGTTGGAGCTAAAGTAATGCTCCCAGTCTATGTTTGGGTAGTTGAAGTCACCCAATATAATGGTGTTTGGAGAGACCTTCCTATTTTCCAGTGTTCTCAGGAAGGCCGAGTGGGATTCTTGGGTTTGGGAGGGTGGTCTGTAGCAGGCTATAAACTGGAAGGCAGTTTTACCCACTGTTAGTTGTACATGGATAGTCTCTGATGCTTCTTGCTGTGCTACCAACCTGGAGGTATGGGTATCTTTGATGAATACTGATACTCCCCCTCCTTTTGTTGTTCGGTCCAAGTTTTGGGGCCGAAAAGCATGGTATGAGGTATAACCTGGTAGTGCTGGGGTGCTCTCAGGAGCCTTGAACCAGGTTTCTGTTACTGCACAGATATCGATGTTCTCCATGCTAAGGAGAGTTTCAAATGCGTGCATCTTGAGGTTTAGACTTCTGGCGTTGAGTAGCATTACTCTTAGTTTCTTATCCCTTGTGATACCTATGGAGGTGGGTTTGTCTTTTAAGCCTTGCCTAAAAAAGGCACTATGGGGGTGGCAAAAGCCTTTCCCAATATCTGAAAGCCCAGGGGTGACAGGTGCAAGCCATCCCTAGTGAAGCATTGTGGCTTGTCGAGCATGTCATCCCCGGCTGACAGGCATTGGATCCCCTTTGAATGACACCAATACTTAAGCCAGTTGTTGAAATTGATCATCTTGTCCTCCTATTGTGGCATCATTCTTGGTGAGGTTAAGATGCTACTCAAGGTCAGGGTCATACCGGCCTTGGCTACATGCTCAGAGAGCTCCTCTATGTCTCTTTTCATGTAGTCCAGGGAGGTACATCTCAGGTCATTCACACCAGCATGGACAATGACTGAGTCATATTTGTACTTGCCTTGGTGTGACCTGAGTGCTTGTGTTATGTGGCGGATCCTACCGCCTGACAGGCAGCTCACCGTGATCATCTCCTTGTTCAGCCTGGTGAGCAGGACGTCAGTGTGCCTGACAATAGAGTCACCTATTACAAGTGTATCAGGTGTGTTGTTTAGACTTAAGGGCTGTGACTGTTCGGCACACTGGCTTTGTGAGCTATGTGTTGCACGTGTTTTGTTTTGGGGTAGCGGTTGCTTGAGTGTCTGCTTTGGAGGTCTCTGCTGTTTAGGCAGATTTTTATTTAGAGCCTCCGAGTATGTTTTTGTGTGTTTATGTGTTTGGTTTGCTGTCATGGTAGGTCTATGTGAGACTGGAATTGTAGTGAGTGTGGTTTCCTTCTCCTCCTGACTGGTTACGCCAGTACTGATTTGAGAGCGCTTAGCCTCCAGTTTGGCTATATGGTTGCATCTTTCACATGTGTTGGAATTTGTTGGGAGGAGGAGAGGGTTGTCTGTGTACATGAGGCAGTTGTAACATTGCCTCAAGATTCCCAGATTCACCAGCTGGACCGGAGAGGAGATTGACAACTGACCTTTGGACGTGCTAGAATAGTATTGGGAATTCCTTTATAATTGAAAAAAAGGGCCAATGGGGAACAAGGTACTCAAGGGGAGTTTGTGAGGGTGTAGTGCTTTTAATTTTTTAGTGTTGACTTATATAACTGCTTTAGTGAGCAAGTGCCAGGCTTTAGAGTAGGAATAGGGTGTTTATTATGAGAACTAGATCAGTTCTAAGGGAAAAAGTGAAGAGCAGACTTTGTGGAGCCGAGAATGGTTTAAACCCAATTAAGCGGAGCTGCCCGATGCTGCACTATGCGCAAAATCGCACAAAGCTGCTCCAAAGCGGGTTTTATACAGGGGGACTTGAAAGAGCAAGAAATTGGCCCAAAACGGCCAATAGACTACCAGATTCTTGTGCTGGGAACACTCCTCCAGGGATAGATAGGCTGCTCTAAGCTCCCCACTGCCACTGGTGAACAAAGAAGCCTCCCTTTATCCAAGAAAGGAAATGGGCAACACAGGAACTTTCCAAAAGTCCAGAATACAGCAAAGCCTGTATTTGGACTACTCTAGGTCAGGAAAGATGGGAAACAGTGATAATTTTTTTTTCTTTTTTGCAACAAACAGCAGGAAAATGCAATAAATATGTAACACAAGCTAGCACACTTGAGGGTGTAGCCTCAACAGGTAAATGCAACAAACAGGACAAACTTTAAAAGTGCAGGTGCAAAAACAACTTTAAACAGTTTAAAACAGTTCAAGAAGCAGAAATACTTGCAGTTTAGCTAGATTGGACAGTTGCCCAGGTAGTAGCAGGAAAAACTATAGTTGGTCACAAATGCTCGTTCAAATATATTACTAGTATCCTCCTTATTATGAATTACATTTGTCTCACTATAATTTTTTCCTAATATGGGGCCAAATCTATCTGTTCTACCTATAATTACTTCCTTTTTTACTTCTATTAGTTTTAATGGGTATCCTCTCTGTTAGAACATTTGCTCTAAGAACTTACATTCAACTATAAAATCACAATTCTCAGAACACATTCAACTTCCCCTAACAAACTGCATTTTTCCAGCAGATTTAAGGAGTAGCACATATGTTAATATTGTTATCTCAGTATGAGAGAAAAAATATATTTTAAATTCAAAATATAATAAGTGCTGGAAACTATAAATGATATTTGGATGACATCTGTTTAGTGTGGGATGATGCAGAAGAAAATTTTATTGAATTCTATGAATATATAATGAAAACTACAACCTTTTTAAGGTTTACTTATAATATACAACATTATAAGATGAATTATCTAGATATCACCACACGTAAATAAAATGGAAAATTTAAATCAATATATAGGAAAGATACATATGCAAATTCATATCTCTTTTATACAAGTTCATATCCCTTTAGCCAAAAACGTAGCTTAGTCAAAGGGCAATTTGTTAGGGGAATTCGAATGTGTTCTGAGAATACACCACCCCCCACATGCCCCTTACTTAATACTGCAACTCCGAGAATGCACTACCGTGGGGGTATGGGGCAAAGTTCACGGTGATGGCCAAAGTTTTTAAGTTTACATGAACCATTATGGCGCAATAGAAATTATGAGACGCTTGCTCATAGTTATCTGTTTACAATGTCATCAAGTGCAATATTTGTCTGCTAGCTATTTTAACATATCAGAAAATAAGTATGCAATAAACAAATGTGAAATAATCAATCACATCTGCTAAAAACTGTAGACATAGTAATTTATAGTAGTATGTAGCAAACTAACAGTTTTACTTAATGTTATGTATGTTGCATGTGCTACATGTAATTTGTATGTGTGAAATTGTCATCTCAGTACTGAGCTTGATGCACGCAATTTTGTTTAGGTTACCCTTGTGCAGTGTAAATGACAATAAAGTTCACTTTGACTTTGACATGTGCTGAGGATGTTCTTCTCGCATGTGTAATGCCCTATCAAAATCTACTTTGTCATTCTTTTGTTGTTGATGTCATTGAGGTCAATGTTCGGGTGTTTCAATGCAATTCAGATATTATATATCTAAATATATTACATATATAAAAATACATATATGTACTATATGCTTTAAAAGGGTTTACAATAAATATTCGCATGCTCGTAGCTTACAACACACTTGCTCACTAATACTTTCTTGAAAAGGCAAATACTCTAACTCCTTCTAGTTTAGTCTTACTTAACCACTTAACCTTCCTAACTACTGACCCTATTAAATTGTACAGCCCTTCCAGAGACCTGACTCCGACCCTAAAATTCCTACCGAGGTCCTAACCCAAGTCTTTGTTCCATAACCCTAGAACTCCAAACTCCCCTAAGCCTAATTTTCCTGATCTCTCTCATCCCCTAAACGCTCTTCTTTCTCCCTAACCCTAAACCTCCTCTCTCAAATCCTAGCACTAAAATCTTCTTCTCATTCTCTAACCCTAAAATCTCCTCCTGAAGTACACTCTACACGCCTACCCCTTCCACTCCTTCAGTACTGGCTGCCACAATTACTTCACGTGAACTTGAATAACATGTCTGGATAAGATATGGCAGCTGCTTGCCTGAACCAATATTCAAGTTTGGACCTCTACACGCTACAAGACACTTCAGTCCTTGACTCTGAAACAGTGGTCTACAAGCATTTGAGACTTTGTAGAAGAACTGTATGCATGCATACATATATCCATCCATCCTATATATTCACATATACATACACGTAAGTATATTTGTGTATATGTATATATCCATATATCAATATACGCGACTCACAGCATCACACTAACCTGATCAGCATGGATCTGGCCTTGTGCAATTACTCTTTCAAATTGTTTTATGCAGTCCATATAGCTGGTACTTATCTCATCTGCTTGTCTTTCATTATGCATGTAGTTTTACTGATGCTTTTGTTATTTTTCCATGCATGCAAAACATAAACCTCAAATCATGCTGTAGAATATCTCACTTCTTTTCCCCTGATGCTGTGACTTCTATAACCAGAAATGTGCTTTTCTCAAACTAACGTATGAACTACCTACCTGTGTCTCCACTCTAACAGTCAAAAACTGCAAATAGTCGAAAACAAGATATGCAAATTTGTTTTACTTGTGGACCCTCAATAATTCCAGTGTGAGCTTCTAAACTGACTCATTGGCTTCCAGTACCACTAAGGTCCTTGCTGTTTGCTAAGTACTTCACTTTTTAAAGTCTTGAAACATGGTTACTCCCCACCACTACTCTCTAAAAAGTAGCCATGAAGATAACACAGTTCTAGCCAGACTACTACTCTGAACGGATACTGGTAAAAAAGGCATTTAAAGAATAGATCCTGCAACCTGGAATCTCTTCCCACTATAAGTTTGAAATCAACAAGAATTAAATTTTTTTTAAATTTGCGTAAAAGAACATCTTCAAGGTAAGGCTAAGTGGACTTGCTTTCATGACAGTGGCTAATAGATAATAAGTCTTAACTCATTCTGCTAGTGTAAATTAAATAATTAATGGTATTTAATGTTTGAAAATAAAACATTTCATGTTCACTCAGAGAGCAATAATCGGTATACAACTCACTTTAAGGATGATGGAATTTTTAAACCTGTGCCTGGATATCACAGGGTTTGCTCTTTCAAATATGTATCACAAGCTTGTCTTTTTAAATCACAGTTCTACCTTTCTGGTTCCAATAACACGCTTGTCATTTGGAAAAGAATATACAAATACAGTGCACAATCTAGCAAGAGATTTTCTCTAACCATTCCCCGAGGCAATACTGTGGGTCACTGCACAGTCATCTGTCAATACCATTGCTGTTGCTGATGCTGCTATTTCCCCCCACACTCCTGTACCTCTGTCATTCTGTGGGTATATTCAAATAAACAGGAAAAGGTACAGGAGGGAGTCCAGTTCTTAACAAAAGACAAAAGCAGAACAGGGACATTGGGGCCAGTAAGACATGAAGCTGATGCTCTGCAGAGATGGACTGACACTTGGTGAAACAACTGAACAGTATACTGTAACATTAGATGTTTTTCCATCTAGAATTTAGTTCCTGTTTCACTTACAGTAATGATAGTCAAAGGAATAGACAGCTAAAAAATGCATTTTTTTAATTTTATTTCTCTGTTGCAGCAGAGAAGAAGCCTACACAGTCTAAGATTACTCTTTATTCATGAAGATGGGTTTTCTGCAACGTGAAGAAGACACCTCATAGTCTTTTGAGACCACTGTACTGTGTGTTTATTCTTTCCAGAATGTAACACTTAAAAAGTTGTTTTTCTTATAAATTTAATTTCAAATACATATATTTACAGTTGTACACTCCTGGTACTCTGTGCCCACACGTGTGCATCTGTAAGTGCTTCACAAACTTTGCAGTACTTTCCTAAAGTAAGCAACATAAAGGAGAGCTTCAGGCATCACTAGGGCACTTACTTCTGAATGGTACTGAAGGCACTGATTTGTATAAAAGACAAGTCAAGCTACAGGTGCAAATGAGATGAACTGAAGTGGAAGGGTGGAGGGGTAGCAAAACATCAGAAGAGGTATGTTAGCAATCAGATTACAGCCGAGTGACGTCTCCAGGCGTTTCTGCAGTTACACCCTACTGCTTCTCTAGGCGTCAAATATTGCCTGTTCATATTTGCATTAATAATTCTAAAACCATGTTACATACAAGGTATTGGAAAATTTTATCTTGAAGCATACATAATAGCAAACACAATTGTATTGATATATGACCTCTGTCAATGGGTATTTGTTAAAAATGTAAGGTGATAACTTAAATTTTTAAATGCTGAAGCCACGCCCACTAGGAGTTAAAGGTACACACTCAAAAGAGCTCTACTGGAGGGAATGAGATAAGACAGAGGGAAAGACACAGAAAATAGTAGAATAAAAAAAGGTGATTTAGAACATGGCTGGGCATTTTAGATTGAGGAATATGGAAGGGAATGTGGATGAAATGCAGGTTGTGATGCAGGAGAGCAGGGTGGACATTGCTGAATTTGCTGTTAACAGAGAAACATGATCAATTAACTAGAGGGAGCGGAAAGTGGAGGTACTCATCTCTAGGTTGTTAAGGAATGACAAATAATGAAGAGATGGAGAGGAAGTATGGTTCTGTTAAGGTGGCAATTGATCCAAATGGCTCAAAACCTTGAGGAAATATGGATAGTTAAGGCAGAAAGAATGTGCAGTATTTGTACACTGACCCAATGTATTAGACCCCTGAAACATCAAGAAAGGAAAGACGGAAGACAGGAAATTACAAGAAAGAATAAATGAATAGGGTAAAATAATTATACCCTTGAGGGATCTGAATATTCAAAGAGCAAATTGGGAAATCTCAATCCCTTGTGTAGTGAGGGAACAGGAGGTTATTTAAGTCTTGAACTATGATGACCTTAGCCATCTAGTGTAGAACTCCAAAAGGCTAAAATTTGGAATGAATTTCTCCAAATGTAGGTGGATAGTGTCAGGGAATTCTAGATGGAGCCATTAACGCTAGTGGCCATGCCACTGTATAGTTTAGAGGATGGAGTGTGAGTAAGAATACAAAGGCAAAGATGGTAGTGATTTAAGGGATTATACTTGAGTGAGGTGGGTTAAGCATCTGGTAGAAACTGAGGGATTAAAACCTATGAAAAGGGGTTAAGGACAGAGTATTAGGGTTACACACAAGTATAAGAGGAGGAAGCATAAAGGTGAAAAATGGAGAAAGCCAAAGTGGTTACATAATAATGTAAGACTAGCAATTAGGGAAGAACATAAGACAAGATGGAAGGGGGTGGATGGATAGTGAAAGAGGCATATTACAAGAGACAAGCAGAAGAGCAATAAAGGTAATGAGGGCAGCAAAGGCAAAAGTTGAAACAGAGTTGGCAGAAGAGTTCAAGAAGGGATCAAGGAGTCTTTTCAGTATACAGCACAAACCAGGATGACACAGATGGGAAGCAGATCATGGAAGAATGGGAAAAGGAGAGATACCAAATGAATAATCCGTTTCAGTCTTCTTAACAGAAAGCTAAGAGAAGATGCCATTCTGGGAGGGTAGCAGGTTACAGTGGGAAAGCAGTGAAGGGATACAGAGAGAGAAGAGATACAACTGTCTGCTCTTAGGGTGGGTAAAGTACAGAAGTCAGGTGGCTCCTTAAAATTTTTTTCAGTAAATTGGAAGATCTTTTTTGGGAAATCTTCAGCCAGTCATTTGTCAAAGTAAATGTACCATAGAAATGGAGGAAAGTAAGGTTGGTCCCCTTAGTGGGAAACAGACAAAGTCTGGGGAACTATACATCTGTTAGCCGACCACAAGTGTGAAGAATAGGCATTGAAGGATTTAAAAAGCAAAGGCCGGTTGTTTCCTACAGGACAACATTTCCCAAGACAACATCATAACATGGATGGGATCATGGCTAGAAAGATCTTTGGTCATACTTGATCCAGTTTTGTGACTGGCTTACAGGAGAATTTGGCAAACTGCTGGTAGATGAGGACTACAGAGACTTTAACATAGCTCTTGACTCAGTCCTGTATATGCATCTGTTATTACAGCTGCCTAAACCTGGGGCAGGATGGATCAAAGCTAAACAATTGGAATGCACCAATGTTGTACAGCAGGATAAAGCTAATTGTGTTGAGACAGCCTGGACCTGTGGACAAAGGAATGAAGCCTTGACTTCAATTCAGCTGACCAGAATTCACTTATCAGCCTTGGTACTTGAAAAGGTAGGCAGGAAGGGAGAGGAGTAAAGGGGTGTGACCCATTTACCTCTACCAGGGAGTGTAGAAGGCAGCGGATACTTGGAGATGAAAGCAGTAAGTGTAATTTCTCAACTGCAAACCAGGGGGAAACCACTTCCCATGTTTGAGGGTAGGGGTTTGGACTCCTTGCTGGTAAAGTTCTTTGCGGACTTGAGGGGCAAATAGTGAGGACAGCCCACTGCATATCCACCTTCAGCTTCACAAGCTGAGTGTCCTTGTTGTTACTGAATGGAGTAGGACCAAGGGGGAAAACCCTTGAACCTTCCCTACTAGTAGGGAAATGTGGAAAACACTTGAACCTTCTGTACTAGTGGGGTCAAGAAGAAAACCCTTTAACCTCCCTTACTAACGGTCTAAATGACAGCCCCTCCCAATCAACCCTTATTTTGGGAATGAGGTACAAACTGGCCAACTGACCAGAAGATGGCTAAAGATCTAAAGGCAGATGGGAAAAAGTGTGTGTGAAAATAAATTATTTAATTACAATTGTGTGAAAAGAGACAATGTCTGTAATATAAGAAGTGATTAGCAGAGAACAGCAGGGGACAGTTTTGGGTCCAGTACTTTTCAATGTTTGTTCTGTGCTCATTTCAGACATAATCTGAAGGAAACTGGGAAAGTATCAACTTCTCCAATGATGACACAGAGATGGGTGGTTTAAAAGGTGGCAGATGAGACTCAATTCAGACAAATTAAAAACACTACACTTGGGCCATGTCACAAGATCAAACTATGGAACCAAATCCTTAACATCATCATCATCATCCTCTTTTTTCCACATTTTTCTATGCAGGATCAGGGTGTCGCATCAGCTGTCACCATCTCTCTCAATTCAGTGCCACATTCCTACCTTCTTTGACAGCCATGCCAGACTTCTTGAGGTCTTATCTTTCTCTTAATTTCCTCTTACCGTCCGTCTACCTCAAACCTTCTTTACCAAATCATCTTCTGTTTTCCCACATATGTGCCCAAATTACCATAATCTGTTCTCTTTGAGCTTCTCAGCAAATGGAGCTAGTTTGGCTTCTGCTCCAAAGTTAGCATTTTTCCATCTCTCTCACATTGTGTATCTTAGCACCCATCTCAGGCAGTTCATCTCCATCACTTTTAGCTTCTTGAACTCCTCTGCCTTTACTGCCAAGGTTTCTATATCCAAAAGTGGTAGTGGTTGCACCACTGTTTTGAACACCATTTCAGCTTCTTTGGCATTCTTCTGTCACACACTACAACTGACACTCTGCTAGTTGGCTGCAGCACCTCTGATTATAACTTTGACTTCCTCATTCAGACTTCCCCTCTCTTCAACATACCTTTCCAGACAGCTTGAAGCTGTTATGCTCCACTACTTTCCCCTTCTATTACAATGTTCAGCTTATTCCGATTTCCCCTATTTGTGGCCATAAAAATTTGTCCTCTCTGTACTCTATGTAATCTCATGTACTTTCAATTTCGCATGCCACTCTCCTATCATTTGATGCAGTTCCTATTCAGAGTCTGCATGTAATGTCACCTAATCTGCATACATCAGTTTTGTTGAACTGTGCCCTCCAACTTATTTGCTGTACCTTGACCGCCAAAAGAAAAAGGGTGGTGGAGTTGCCATTATTTACTCTAACCACCTTACTCTGACAATTCCTAATAAAACTATCCCGCCCTTTCCCCCTGATGAAATACTGAAAGCCAACCTTGTACTTAACACCCATACCACCATCACAATAGTAGCAATTTACATTCCCTCAGGGGATAACTTACCCCTGCTGGAAAACATACCCCTGCTGGAAAACATTCTCTCAGTCTTCTCTCAATATATTTCTAATGAAGCCATTATTATTGGTGATGTCAACATTAATTGGTTAACTCTCTGTACCCCAGATCCTTCCTTACACATCATCTTGTACATCCCCTTACACATCAACTTGTTGTACAGCTTTGCTCAACTTATCACTGATGCCACCCATACTAACAACTCTCATACACACAGCACCCTTATCGACTGGATTCTAGTCTCTCATCCCTTTAAATATCACAATCCTGAAACCCTTCCCAACACACTAAGTGATCACTCCCCAATAAAAGTACTTAGATATATCCCTCTCTCCCAAACAAAAGTACTTAGATATATCCCTCACTTTACTAAACAGCATAGATTTATCACATGCTGCAAGCTTACTAACTTCCACCCAGACACCTTTAAATCTCTTCTGTCTAAAGTTAACTGGAATTTCCTTACCCAACTCCCCCTTGACAATGCTATCCTGTCTTTCAACTCCACCTTTCTCAGTATTCTTGACTCACTTGCCACACTTTTCACAGTTCAGGTTAAATCTAATATATATCCATAGCTATCAAATTCCACCCATATCCTAATGAAAAATAAAGACAGAGCATGGAAAACATGGACCAAAACAAAGCTCCCTGCAGACTTTCTAAAATACAAAGAACTTAGAAACCAGACCAAAAAGTGTATTAATAAGATAAAAGAGAGCAACTGTAATCCACCCTCAGCCTTGAAATCTAACCCCCAAAAATTTTGGAACTTTTTAAACCATATACTACATCCTGGTGGTCCCTGCTCCCCCAATCCATGTCCAGATAACACTCCCAAAGATGCTGCCTCCACCTTCAACACATACTTCATTGACTCTATATCCAAGCTATTTAACCCCAGTACCAATTTATCTACCTGTAATAATATTTCTAACCACTCTCTATCAGATCCCACTATACTCTCATCAAATTCTTTTTCCTTAAAACCTGTACCCACTAGCTACATCAAATCCCTACTTTCTAAACTCAAACCTTACTCAACTTCTTCTGACAACATTCCTTCCCTTTTTCCTTCAATTAGCTGCTGACTCTCTTGTCTCTGTATCTATCTTAAATCAACCGCTCTCTGTATCTATCTTAAATCAACCGCTCCATTTCAGAGTCCAAAGTCCCTCCCACATTGAAACAATTCTTCACTCTACCAATATATAAATGAGGTAACCTCAGACATCAATCATTTTAGACCATTTGCCATCCTCTCTCCTCTCTCTAAAGTTCTAGAAAAATGCATACATAAACAAGTTATGTACTACCTACTCTGAAAATCTGCTTACACCTACTAAACATGGCTTTAGACCAAAGCATAGTACTACTACCACCCTATCATTCTTTAATACTATAGTCCTTGCCAGAGATAACAAAAAACTTGTCTCCTGCCTATTCTTACATCTCTTTAAAGCTTCTGACACAGTCTCTCACCCTCTACTTCTGCATAAACTAACCAACCTTGACTTCTCCTCTGCTACTGTTACATGGTTTTCCAGCTGCCTCACTGACAGATCTCAAGCAGTGAAGTGGCAATCTGCACTCTCCCCTCCTCTCCTAGTTAAAATGGGTGTCCCTCAGGGTTCCATCCTTGGTCCACTACTTTTCAACATCTTCACTAATCTTCTTTATTCTTCCTGCCCTCAGCCATCACTGGTCCAATACTCTGATGACTCTGCTGTCATCACTATTGCTGACTCTCCCTCCAAACTCATCTCTACAACACAGACTTCCTTTAACTGAGTAGAAAACTGGCTCTCTGATAACTAGCTTATCCTTAACCCCCCCCCAAAAAAAACTAAGCTACTGCTTTTTCCTCCTATAAACTACAACCACATTAAATCCACTTTCACAATCCTGTCCCTCAATAACGCATACACTGAGGTGGAAACTAGCACTAAATTCCTTGGTGTCATCACTGACAACAACTTAAATTCGATCTACACATTAACGACTGTATCAAGAAAACTCATAAGAAACTAGGGCTTTTCTACCACAACAAAAAGTTTCTCACCAGTGAAGCTAAAGTAACTCTCTCTTATACCTACCTCCTACCCAGTCTATTTTATGGCTCTCCAATTCTTACTTGCCTCAACTCCACACTCCTTGCCAAACTTGAATCTACCTACAACAAGATAGCCAAATTTGCAGCACATCAAACTTACAAGTCACATCACTGTCTCTCACTCAAACACCTTAACTGGCTTGAACTACCTCACCAGCTTCTTCTCCCTCAACTCCAGATCATCCACTCCGTCCTTTATCAGCCTTCTTACTTTCCTGACCTATCATCTGTCATCTCCCACTGTTCACCTGCTAGATCCCTCCACAGCTCTAATCTAGATCTGCTACAACTCCACAAACATAAAACTAAGAAAAGATGTATTCTTTACAGCTATAATCCTTCCAAGGTATGGAACAAACTCCCACTAGAGATCAGGTCACTCAAGCAACTTAGTCAATTCAAGCTAGCCACTAAAGAATACCTGTTAAGACAATGAACCTACCTCTGTACCCACCTTCCTTAAACAGCTTATCAGCCCTAACTGCATACCTCTATCTGCTCCCAACCTATGTAACTTTCTCTAACTCTCTAGACCTTGTCTCACTTTAACTTCTCTACCCGAAGCACATTACATAATTCTTATCTGCATAATGTAAGATTTTACGTCTGGTGACAAAACTATTGTTAGTCCTTCTGAATGATGAAGGATTCTAAATCTGACAGACATAATGATTAGTTTACTGTAGTAAATCCTTGTTTTTTTTAAGTACATGTTGCTTTGAATATTTTCTGTAAACCAGTTGTTGATTGTTTACTTATTCTTGTAAATTATAATCTGTTGAACATGTGAAGCTTTTTTCCCCAGGCCTCCACTGAAAAAGGGCTACTTAGCTCAGTCAGACAAACCCGGTTAACAAATGTAAAATAATAAATAAATAATACACAACTGGAAGTTTGCCCAACTTGTCATCGAAAACATCAGTATACTCTGAGAAAATAGCTTCAGTAAAATTGTAGGATATGTCTTCATATGATGAAATTCTTTGGTAAAGGAAAGCAGATTCATTCTCAAACTGTCTCTGAGACCCAGTAATAACTACACTGGTCTTCGGACTACATAAAACAGTAAGCTGTAGCAGTTCCTAGCCTAATAACATGAAAGCACTACTGAGCTTTCGGTTTGAATCTCTTCACCTCCATAAGCAACAAGTTTTGCACAATTTGCCACATTCAGATGCTCATCAGCTCTCACCTTAGCAAATGTGTCTGCTGACATAACATTACACTTTGAACCAGTGGATTTACCATTAATCTGGACAGAAATGTATCATTAATCTGGACAGTACAAAACATTTCATTCTTTGCCAACAAATTCACTGCATCAGCCTTCTCACCAATTACTAATACACCATCTGTGTAGAAAGTAGAATTGCAGCTGTCTATATGATCAACTTGCTTTAAGTGAACTTTCTTTATAACTGTCTGAGGTTTACTTGATTTGCAAAACTTTTGAAACGGTTTCCATTTTTTCCACTTGCTGACCAAATGCTAAGCATTCTTCTCTTTTAGACTTATGATTGGCACCACAACTGAAACAGTTAACAATAAAGCTTGAATTGGGTTTTACTGACTTACCCTTGTACTGCACTAAGCATGTCTTACAATTTGCTGGAAAACTGAGTTTTACCTAGTGAACCTGCAGGAGTGGCAGGTGCCATGTGCTTAGGCCTGCTTCAGCTAGCCACGTGTTGCATGCTGTCTACATTTGCTCTGTAGCCTGCTGAAACCATGCCCTTATCACTTACAAGCATACTTGTGTGCCTTTCTGTAACTTCATGGATTTGACAAATTTCAATAGCTTTGTTCAGCATTAAATCACTGTCACAAAGCAAAATCTTTCTAACTGCAGCACTATTAATACCACACACAAGCCTGTCTTTTATTAACTCATCTTTTAAAATCACCAAAACTACATGTTTTAGCTTTCTTTCTCAGGTCAGTAATATAAGCTGCAAAAGTTCCCCCTTGCTTTTGATCTTTTGTGTAAAACAAATGCCTCTCTAATGTAACATTTGTCTGGGAGCTGCACATTTCCCTGAATTTGTGTTTCAAACACTCAGGGTCTTCCCTTTCACCTTCTCCTTCATACAATGCTGGTGCATACACAAAATGAACGTTCTCTTTCTATGGCCTCTGATCCAGCTAGGTTTAGCAAAATGAATGCCCTGGTGCATGTATCTTTATCAGAAAAAGCTGCTTGTATAAAAATATTGTACTATTGCTCAAACATTCTCCAGTTCTCTGCAATATTATGATCAAATACAAGTGGTTGTGGTTTTCAAAATGCCTCAGCCATATTAACACATACCAGTGAAGGCTTTTGTAGGAATGTATGAACACACACATATACATATGCCAGAAATTTATGCCCGTTCTTGTAACTATCCCAATAGCACAACTAGCCTCTGAATAACTGAACTTTGAGAAATAAGTCGCCTGGGAATAAGAATACTCTTGAAATTAATGTACTGTAAGAAATCATCTCTTATCAATGTAAGAAACCTTTCAAAATAAATGCACTGTGTGAATAAATGGGTCTATATTACCATGTCGAAAGACGTGTTTGCCGAACACGTCCTAATCAACATGGAAATATCAAAACTTTAATTAAAATCCCGAATGGCCGTTTTCACAATTTTTTTCTCAGGGGGAAAAAAAATCACTCGGCTGTCATCAGGGATGGGTCTATATTATATTAGCAAAAATACTTTTAAGCGAAAACACCGACACGTATTGCGCGAACTGAGAATATGCCGAACGCACTAAACCACGAAATTCAAAAAGTCGAATCCCCATGGTCGGCCAACTCCACCTCCCACTACATACTGCCTACCTAAACAAAATAAATAAACTGCATACACTAACCAAAACCCTACTTCTAACCCTAAAGTAAAGCACCAAAACCCTACTTCTAACCCTACACTAAACCTTACATACATTACTATCTATGCACTTACCTTAACCCACACCCCAACCCTAAGGTCCATAACTATCGCACACTTACCCGACAGAGATATACCAAAACAAAATAAATAATCCACACACATACATTTAACAAAACCTTAATTCTAACCCTACACTAAACCTTACATACATTACCTATCTATGCACTTACCTAAACCCACACCCTAACCCTAAGGTCCGTAACTATCACACATTTATCTTACGGAGCTATACCACAGACAGGCCAACCATGACACTTCGACATTTCGAATTTCGCGGTTTTGGACATTCGGCATTTCCGTGGTTCGTGCAATACATGTCGCTCTTTTCGTTTTCATGTAAAAGGACTTTTGAGCATCTAAATGGAACCCATCAGGGATTTGCCCTTTCCCCACTGCAGTATGATCTCAGAGTTGGTATATTTAGTTAGGGAGGTGTGGGAGCACAGCCCCCCACTATGTAGGGTTTGAAAGTTTTTTTTTTTTTTTTTTGTGCATGGCAAAGCGATTTTTTTCCCCTGGGAAAAAATTTGCTGAAGCAGCTGTTCGGGATTTTAACAGGTCGATATCTCCATGTAGATTAAGACATGTTTGGTGAACACATCTTTCGACATAGTACTATAGACCCAAATAAACTGGGCAGAATAAGCTAGGAGTAAAAACATTTCGAAGCAATTGCATTTTGCGAATAAACAGTACACAGCACACTGAAACTTTCCCAAAATGACTGCACTTTGCTAAATAACTCTGTACAAGAAACACTCTGTAATGGCGGCACTCTGTGAATAGACACCCCCAGCACAAGAAACTTTTCAAAATGGCTGTATTTTGACTGCACTTTATGAAATAGTTACACTTTGCACACAATAAACTCTTCGGAATAAATGCAGAGTAATGAGCACACACTATAAGCACTTTTACACACTTCAAGATACTTTGAATAACACTAGTTACACCCTGAACAGCTTCAATCAATGCAAAACTGTAGTTTATTGTTTAACAACAGAAGAGGCTACACCACGACAGCTTTGAACTGAAACTTTGTTTTATTCCACTGCAGTTAAAAAGTAAGCACTTTCACGTTGCTAGAATGCTTCTGCAGACCTCAATGACTGCTTTAACAAAAACTAAATGCTTTATACCATTTCATGAACACACCTATCAATTAACTAATTATAGATTTAAAGACAGTCCCCAGGATTCACGAAGCCTCCGTGTAAGAGTTATAACTCTTACACGGAGGCTGCAGTTAAATGGAGTGATGTCAGCATGCTTTGCATATTCATGAGAGCATGCTGAATCACACCTAAGTCTAACACGGTCTGTATAAGACAGTAGGGGGCGTGTCCGTAGGCTGAGCCCTGCAAGCGGACATGCCCCCAGAAGTGTAAAAGTGCCCAAAGTAAACACCCACAACAGAGTCCACGGAAATGTGAATAAACACAACACAACACATGCCCCCACAGACTATGAACATAAAATATATATAAATGAACATGTTATATATATTTTTTTTAATTGTAAAGATGTTTAACCATGAGTGCGCTCATTTGCGCGGGCGTGCCCGTAGCGCAGCTACAGTTAGCAGTCAGTGGGAAAGCATATAAGAACTAAATATGCAAAATAAGCCAGGAAGCAATAGCATAGCGGTAGAGATGTTGGCTGAAGAGCAGGCATTCATGGTTCGAGCCCCCACAACACCAATTTTTTTTTTTCAAAATAAGCAGGAAACAAGTCCCTGACAAATATGTACACATAAAACCCCAATATATGTAAAATGTAATGAAATAGCCCATTTATATTGAAGACATGTGAGGTAACAAAAGAAGAAAAAATGCCAGATGTGCTCATAGCTGAGCTACAGCTTAACAGAGTGAGTGCATGTGCCCGAAGATGAGCAGTGGTTTAACTGGCGCAAAATAAGTGCCCGTAGCTGAGCAGTGGTTTAACACGCTAAATCTGTGTGCCCCTAACTCAGCTGAGGGTAATATGCGTGCCGATAGCCAAATGAGGCTTAAACCAGCGTACCCCGTTTGCACGGAGCTGCGCACCGCGCAAACGAGCTAACCGACGGGCAACGTTGAGCAAGCCGTATCAAAACTGCCTTTACACAGACACACCCCTCAGCATGTCTAGACAGTCATGAAAAATAAAAAGCAGTGGCCAGGTTCAAACCCAGGATACTATACACCATAGTCAAGGTACAGAACCACTAAGCCATGACAGCAGTACTTGTAAATGCAATAATAGCTAATATATAGGAATGAATACAAACTAGAGCATGACAATGCAGGTTTACTGAAGTTGATACAATTCCAAAATGGCCAATCACAGATATGTGCGGGAAAAACAGACTATATAAGCCCCATAGGCGGGAATACACAGCATAAATGATTGTAGAACTGACCTGCAGGCAGAATGACAGGAGTAGCAGAGGGTAGTCGCTTTCGAGCACAGAGGTGGGGTGTTGAGGAGTCCAGGTACATGGTCTGGCTCCTAGTCCATCATTATGAGGCCCAACTCATGCAGGGCCAGGTCCTCTGGGGAGCATACAGGGCTGAGGTGTGGGACCGGTTGGCTCATGATCTCACCAGTGCCACAGGGATTCCAAGGACTGGTGAACAGGTCCGTCACCACCATGCGGACCTGAAGAGACGCAAGCAGGTCCAACTGAACCTTTGGATCCAGGAGGCCCGGCAAACACCCAACGCCCCACTACTGAGTAAGTAACATTTAATTATGTATGTAAGAAATTAAACTAGCTGATATTATGGAGATGTGTATTCCAATATTACTTCATTTATATTACAGCTGCAGGTGTCCGTTCTGCGAACCGCAGAGCCTATGGCGATAGGCTGGTGCGGTTGCGCCACCAGGCAGGTCAGTAATCCACTACCAGTAACTGTAAAGAAATATAAAAGTATGACAGTCAGCAAAAGAGTGCAGTGTAGTCGGTAAGGAATAGAATCTGCAAGTAACAGTGTGAAAGTGTATGCAAGTATTGCTTGATTACAAAAGTGTGTTTCAGCCTGTAAGTTTAACCTAAACATGAAACTGTCCAACATATATTCTGAAATAAAAATGCCCTGCCTGTAAGAAAATAGTACACAACCTGCAGCAGGCTGAAAAGTATAGCTGCAGAAGATGATGAAATCACATGTGTGAAATATATCCCTGTGGAAATACTGAAACATGACAGAAGTGAGACTGCTGGAAAGGATTGTAATAACTACTGGTAAAACAAGTCAATAAAGCCTAGAAGTACCATCCTGAATAGTAAAATGAAAGCAAGTGAGAGAGTGTGAGAAAGTGTCATGAATCCAGCAATATAGTAGTAATAACCCCTGAATAAAGTATACTGCAGTCAAGACAGAATGAAATGCATGTGAGATTCAAAACCAAACAGCAAAATCTGTTCAAAGTGTTGCTGCATCTGGAATGTGTATCCCAAAATCTGGATATGTTGCTCTCAGTCTGCAATATGCAGATAGGATGTTTGTCTGATATACCAAACATCCACACTTGTCTACAGCTATATAAAGCAAATGTAGCAGGATGATGTAGCTGAACAAAGCGAGATATGAATGTGTACGAAGAACCAGAAAATGTATATTGATGTTGCAGTAACAGTCCTATCACCAAGTTGAAATAGTTATCATATAGGAAACTGTAGTTAGAACAGTAGTGTATATATAACTGTAGCTATTAGAAATATACAGCATATGTATTGTTATTCGAAGGTGTTAATATTACTTTCTTCATCCCACCCTATAACCACATATAACCCATTCCACGTGAAAATGGTATGTGCAATCACAATTAACACCCCTGGACGTTTGTCCTGTTGGGTCATATATATTTGCATGTCTGTTGATGCATCTGCCCTGTTCATACATCCACACCTGATGGCCTGTTGCCATCAATTAACCCTGCATGTTGTTGGACTGTGTATTTCTGTTCAAATTATGCATGTGTTATGCACGCTGTTCAATGGTGTGAATATCTGGGTGTTTGGTTAATGGGAATACTAATGCATGCTGTTACAACTAATTGTGAATGGTATTATATGTCACTAACCCAAACTGTCATGACATAATGCAAAACATATTACGACAGGGAAGGCGAGTTCCAGTGGACCCACCTCTCCCACCTCAGCTGGCGAGTGCACCTGGCACTAGTGCCGAGTCCGGACCCTCCTCCAGTGTCCCTGTGCCACCTGCGGGTGGAAGCGCTGCAGGGGATGGGGCTCACCCCCCTTCTGCAAGTGTGGCCGGAGGAGAACCACCACTCACCCTCTGTAGTGTCCGGACTGTGGTGCGTAGGGAGATTCGGGACTCTGTTCTCGAGTCCCTATGCCAGCTCGAGGCACGGGTGGCGCAACTAACGGGCATGCCTGTTGCCCCGCCTACACAGCCCCCAGCACAGCCCCATCCTGGGCAGTGAAGGAACAGTGGCAACTGCCTATGGGTGGGGATATCAGTTCCACTGTTGCCATCTGTGGGCTCATGGGCTCTGGATATCCAAACCTCCGTCCCCGTCAACTGTGTAACCCCCCCACACGTGTCATACCGCCCCTGTATGCGTCTTGTTTGTCTTGTCTGTTTACCTACCCAACCTACCTCCCCAGCTGTACCGACTTCCTTCACCTGACATACCACTCTCACCTGAAAAAAAAAAGGGGCACTCTGTACCCACAAAAAATTATGCCCCATACATAGCTGCCCATTCCGCACACGTCTACTGGACATGGAACCTATCAATTACAATTGGCTGTACAAGTATTATTGTTGTCCTGACACCTCTCTCAGGGGTGGAAGGTTTCAAATGTCACACCAAATTACATACATATGCACAGCTGTTGCTGATGAAGAAATGGGCAGCTATGGGCCTTACCTACATCCCTCCTGCACATCCCAAGCTTGTTTCCCTACTGTCGTACCCTCTTTGTGACCCCTTTTTCACCACTTTCCTGTCTCCCCATTTTCTTTTCTTTCAAAGAAAATAGCACGGGTGTGCGCAAGAGTAAGCACGTTTAAGCGGTTGTAAGCGGGTGTGCGCGGAGCTAACCGCCAGTGCGCATGCGTGATCTCCGTGCAAACCAGCGCTAACCCGGTTACAACTGCTTAAAATTGCCTTAGTCACTTTCATTGACAGGTCCTGTACTCAGTTCAAAAGCAAAATAAAATCCCACTGTGAGTCCCGAACCCAGGACCTTGGAAACAGTAGTCTGCATGACTTACCACTAAGCCATGACTCTTATACAAGAACATTGTGATAAAATAAATATATCATGTAATAGTAGGAATGAATGTAAAGGAAATATAGATGTGTAGTACACAAAGTATGCCATTTAGAATTACTATCAAAACTAGTGGATTTCCATAATAGTAGTTTGTGAACAGAAACAGCCATGCTAGTTGGAAGCTAGTAGGTAATAATGTCACTATAGCACCTTGCAAGCCACACACATACTCACAGCAGGATAAGCACTGCCCATACCCCACAACCTCTTACAGGAACACATCTGGACCAAGTAATAAAATATGTGGAGCAAAGGCCCAAAACCAGGGACACATTACAAATAATGTTACAACAAACGCAGACCGTTCAGAGGGTAACAGGGTCTGCACTTTGTGGAATGTTTGGGAGGGTATGCAGTCTGAAACTTGAATGTTTGTCACCACATTCTGACTTGAGCCCAGAGTGACTTGCCAGAAAAAGGTGTGCATGAGATATTGACCAAAATATGAGGCAGAAATGTGGACAACCTGCAAATATCTGTACACATGACGGGTCTGACACCACCATATTTGAATAGTTAAAAGCCTAGACATAGCAACAGTGAATGACTTACAGGGATGCCCCACAGACCCCATGTGAAATGTACAAACAGTAGGCAGAAAGGTGTAACACATGCAATGGTAACTATGGAGTCCTGAAAGTATTCATCACTTGCATGGCAGAAAAAGTGTAGTAATACATATGCTCATGGTAACCCACAGTCACAACTGCAGCATACCAGACATTTTAATGGGTGTACCCCACTGATATGTACCATTCCATGAGGCACATAACAGATGAACCTGAAAGTCTCTGGGGCCTGCTCAGCAGCATACTCAAATACCCTAATAGATGTCAAGGCCCACACCATGGCCAGACCACACTGCATGCTGTAACACCCTAGCAGATATAGCAAGCATTCCAAGGTGTGAATGTACATGGAAAATAGGAAAGCTACAGCAGCACACTACAGTCAAGACACCTAGCAGGCATACAAGTAGTGACTGTAAAGGGCAACTATTGAAGCCTTAGCAACAAAGTTCAAGCAAAAGTGAAAGGAAAGCACACACACACATTAACAGTAGTAGTAGTTGTAGGTGTCAGTGTACATACACAGTTAGCACAGGAAACTGGAAAAATGAATGGAGGAATGTTAATCTACAACACACCTGGAAATATGAGAGAGATACCAACCTTTACACTCACAGAACATTGTCCACAGCATAACAGCATGGTCCCTGCCCTTAAAATCTGAAAGGGCTACGCCTATCTCACATACCTTTTTATAGCACTGTTCTGAAATCACAGTGAGAACTGCAATCAGTACACAACTGGCTGTATGCAATTAGCAAATGCTGGCTAACAATTGGTGCAGAGGCCATCACATGGGCATATGCAGATACCTACAAAAGTATGCTGTACTCCCAGTCCACACATGCAATACTTTCATTGCACCCTGAGAAGGATGTGAGAGACAGACAGAGAGAGAGAGAGAGACAGAGAGAGAGAGACAGAGACAGAGGCAACTGCAATTAAGCAGACACAAACAAATTGTTCAGCAACAGCTACCTGAAAGCTGACAACTGGGAAGTGGAGCAGCAGGACAGAGAACCAGACAGCAACACAAGCAGCTGTGACAAACACAGGTAATGTAAAGTAATACTAGAAAGGTCTACATACTGTGAGCCCTCCATATGTGTCATTGGTCTGTATCCATATGTATATGAAGATGTGTAAAGGGCAGGGGACATACAGCAGCTATCAGTGAAGGATGTACATACATTGGTATGTAAGAGCATCTATGTGCACATATCAATGTTGGTTGATTGTAGGTTGTAGTGCCATGTACAAAGTAGGTTTCACAGTTATGTATGTTTAGCAGTATGTTAGTGTGTGTATACAGTATGGTAGACAAAGATGTTGATATACCTGTCTAACATATGGATACGTATGTATGTCAACATATGTATGTGTATATATATATGTATATATATATATATATATATATATATATATATATATATATATATGATATGCATATATGTATACATAAATAGAGAGATGTAGGAATACATAGACAGATGTAGATAGAATATTGTACAAACATATCTATGTAATGCACACATACAGATATAGATATATGTAGATACATATACAGAGACAGACTGATCTGACTATCTACAGGTATGACTGTATATGACGACCTGCAACACAGCCTGTCCCACCTGCTCTGTCACTCACACCCCCTCTGTGTCCCCCCCGCTCCACATCTATAGCAATATATGTACATCAATATATATACATATATATGTATATATATATATATATATATATATATATATATATATATATGTGTGTGTGTGTGTGTGTGTGTGTATATGTATACGGACATATATATATATATATATATATATATATATATATATATACACACATACATATAGATATATCTATATACACACACACATATATATATATATATATATATATATATATATATATATATATATATATATAGAGAGAGAGAGAGAGAGATGTATATAAATTCTGAGTGAGGCACATGTGTACAGATGTATTGCAACAGGTGCCTGGTGACAAAGGCATAGAGTGAACACCAGTGTCAAAACCGGAGTACCATACCACATTCCAGATCACCTACACCAGTAATCACCAGATATGTGATTGGCTGCCCACCACTGCATGTGTCAGGGGTGAACAGGGTCATAAATGCATACAATAGTGACCCCAATGATATTCACAGTGGCACACTATCCCTGGAATACCTGCACATGGTATGTGTCAGCAGACATGGTGTGTCAGCTATGGACATGTAGGTCAGTGTACCCCTCCACACCACATAATGGATGCCATGGTATGGACCTCACATGACAGCTACAGATATGGAGAAGGACACAGTGACATGTACAACACTGTCACAATGCACTCAAACACATTACCAATGCACAGTGACTGACAACACCACAGAGTACACATATGCTACCCACATAGAGGTTACCACTCCCGGATTTACATATGTAAGTCACACCCATGACAGATGTCCAACAACCATAGTAACACCTCACACCATCCACAACCTAAATGTCCGTGCCACTGCAATAGAGTGCACATGTGGAGGTAAGAGTTCCTACCCACAGATAAGACATACCCTGCAATAAACCACACAGTGTTAAGAAGCAAGTCTCCCCATGAGTACATGTCACACATACCCCTGCTGAATGTTAGTTAGATAGGTAATATGCCACATGAGTCACCCTGTGTAACTGTGTGACAGCAGCAGGTACCATCACACCACATGTGTCACAATGGTCAGGGTAGCAGAACAGTACGCTGCAGTAGTCCCAGGGGCAATAGCATATTGTATAGTATTGTATTGTAATGTAATGTATTGTGTTGTATTGTATTGGTATGTTGAGGTGCCTCCTTCATGGAGTGGAACCACTGCTGCTGTGCGCCAGTGTACAGGTACATATCCTGTAGTCAGGCTAGTGTTACATAGCACTTCTATGTGTGTGTTTAGCTCCTGTCAGAGTTTATGTAGCATGCAACTGGGGATACCATCAGGTCCCATTCATGTTTTGTACTCTGCTGTCCTGAGGGTGGCTCTCACCTGGACATCTGTGATGACAGGGAGGTTACAGTCAGCTGGGATAACTATGTCTTATTTTGGGGGAGAGGGTGGGGTGACACCTGCACTGAACCTGCCTGCCACAATGTTGTTGATATCTGTGGTGTCAGTGAAATATTTGTTGTTGTGTACTAACTATGGGCACAGAGGATGGATCCTGACCAGGTTGCTAACATAACTGAAGAAGGCCTTCTGGTTATCTGTAGTGTCCCTCTTGATTTCCCTCTCAAAGTTGCCCATGGATTTTGTATGATGGAAAATAGATCCTTACTAGTGCTGCTGAGACATGCCCTCCCTTTATGGAATTATGCTCTGTCTTGCAGTAGCTTCCATCTTCTGTAATACAATCTGTCTATGGCTGGGGTTCACCAGACAGGATGCTGTCCCTTTGTGGAGAGTGTCTTGGTCATATATGGGATTGCATGATCCATGCATTCTCGGAGATGTCTGTAGAAAGCAATTGTGTAGGGGTCAGCATTGTGGGTTGTATCTGCCACCGGCCCAGTGGGCTGAAAGGATACCATGTCACTGTTACAAAGTGTAAAGTTTGTATCTGTAATGTTATACACTATAGTCGTTTGTGCTGGTGGTGGAGGTGGGATATGTATATCCAGGGCAATCAGTGTGTGGTCAGCTCACAGTAGTTGATGACGTAGGCCATACAGTACCTAGATACAAACCCCCAGAGTGAGGAGGTGCTCTTGACTTGAATCAGTGTTCTGACTGCTGGGGTTTGGTAGTATGTCGTATGGAGTGTGCCAGGTACTGTTGCACAGTTGCTGGCTGAGCACTGATACCTGGCCATCTACATGTGTATCCACCAATAGACAGACAGATGCTACATATGTGAGATATGTTGTATCATAACAGTCGAGTAGCATGTGTAGTATGTGTGCCAAATTCTGCTGACATATATTGCTGATACCAGGTTATTTTCTTTCTCAGGTACATGGCCCACCCACAGAATCCCACCTACTCCACAGCTGAGGATGAGGAGATACACCAGATCCTGGTGCGGGATTATGCAATACTCTTTTCCTGCACAAGCCAGAATCAGCAGGAGAGGGCTGCACTGTGGCAAGACCTTGTCCGTCGGGTAAATGACATAGGCACGCATAATAGGACATATGAGCAGGTACGACATCACTGCAGTGATTTAATCAGACATGTCCGTCAGCGTGTGTCAGATATCCACAGGCAACAGGTCGCCACAGGTGGTGGGGTGGCTACACATCCCCCACTCACCAGACTGGAGTGACTACTCATGAGTGTAGTGGCTCCAGTCCGCCAGCAACAACAACAGCAGCAGACATGCATTATGATGGAGGCTGGAGCCAAGTAGCAGCAAGACAGTGAACGTGCAGGTAATATGCCATATGTACAGTTGACTGTTGTGTACACTGGTAGTTAATGCATGTGTGAGGTGTGTCCTTGGTTTGTAGCTGTCACCATAGTATTTAATGTGCAAGTGTGATATCCTCAATATTAGCAGCTGACCTGTGAAAGGCGACTGTTGTACTACTGACCTGTATCATACTCAGTAACAATGGCACAGTTGTGCTCACTGACATTAGTTTCTTCACGTCTGCAGGACCCTCTGGTATAACAGCAATGCAGCCTATCCATGCTGATGAGTGTGTATTAACAATTCCTGTAATAGTGTTGATAGTAATAGTACTATTTGGCTCACTTAGTAGTGCTCTTTGTATGCATGTAGGTGTGTCTGTGTCTGTGTGTTGATATCACGCATACTGAGTAATGTACAATTGTGTGAAACTGTGTGCCTGTGTGCACCTGTGCATGTGTGCATGTGTGCACGTGTGCACCTCTGCACGTGTGCATTTGTGCACCTGTGCATGTGTGCACGTGTGCACCTGTGCATGTGTGCATGTGTCCATGTGTGCACCTGTGCACGTGTGCATGTGTGCATGTGGGCACCTGTGCATGTGTGCATGTGTGCACCTGTGTATGTGTGCACGTGTGCATGTGTGTACCTGTGCATGTGTGCATGTGTGCATTACTGGTAATGTGTAGACATTGTAAACTGTGTTTCCTGTTTCCCTCCCACAGGTTCTGTTGCTGCTCTGGTGTCATGTAGCAGGGAACCTGAATCAGGTGCCGTGGGTACTGATAATGATGACATCTGTGTAATGGCACAGGAAAGTATGCCAGGGTCCGCCATTGGTCAGCCGATTGACAGTACACAGCTGTCGACCCCATCAATGCACACAGTTATCCTGCCAATACACCCTTTGTCACCAATATCCCTAGGTGATGGACAGCATACAGTGGGCATTGACCAGCATCATGTGGTATCTGTGGCACATGCCTCCCCACACAGCAGCCATGGGCATGGCCCAGAGATGGTACCACACAGACAGATGTCCAGGGGTTCTCGTGGGAGCATCTGTGGGCGTAATGCCCCTGTCAGACATGCCCACAGAGGTCTTACAACCTCAGCTATGTTTCGGGCTGTCATGCAGGCACAGTCACGTATGGAACGGTACACCAGACAGGGTCTGAGGGAGCTGACAGCATGTTGCACAGCCATGACTGACAGTATGCGTGACATTGCGGCTGCCATCCGTGATTTCACCGATGTCATAGACAGACGTTGTGGGGACATATTAGACCGGTTCCACAACTACATGTCCATGAGCCAGGGCGATGGTGGGCGGTTGAGGTGTCGATGTGGCTGTATGCCAGCAACAGCAGCAGCTGACAGTCGTTGCGGATGACAGCAGGGCCGTGGCCACCCCCGTATTGCCAGCAGCAGCCCCAGCAATGCTGGGTCTGTGCTGTCATCAGACTACCCCAGGAGACCACGTGCTCGTGGCTCTGGCCAGGCCTGACAGGGATCTGTGTCCAGTCAATGAACACCTGCTTCTGATGACAGTACCCAGTCTGGGTTGGTACCGGATACAGTCCGTAGCACCCCTGCAAGGCACAGGTACCATGTCCGTGGCCAGAGACACTGATCTGTATGACCTGGCAGGTACAGTCTGTGGCTGTCCACAAAAACCAGTATATGGCAGCCATGAGGTGGAACTGTGTGCATCCATACACACATGTGAATTGACAACACCTAGGGCTACCGCATACACGCACACACTATATCAACATTGCCCCACCTTCTACTGCTGTCCCTCACCAACACACATACACATACATGTCAATTGGTGGTATCGGTGGCTGACTCAGGCATACCAAGTTCACACCCTGTGCATATGATGAAACTGTGCCACCTCCTGCAATCTGTAACAACTGTGCAGGTACAGGTTAACATGTTGCTGATGCACAGGGTGACCACATAGATGTGTAGTAATAGTATCATGTTGTTAACAGTTCTGTGTGCTGAATTAATTGTGGGTATATCACAGCATGCCTGATGCAGTAAGTGTGTGATTGTCATGTCCTGTTGTCTACACCCATGGTAAGTACCATAGTGTATCATCTGCACATGTTGGCATACTGGTGGTAATGATGTCAACAGAAGGCTACATACATAGGTAGCACAGGGGATAAGGTAATGAATGTAGTAATACACAATGATGGACAAGTAAATTGCAAGTGGCATGTTGCCCACACTGGACTCTGCAATGCAGATGTTTGAGGATGTTGATATGTGTGCAGTACTACACGACTGGTACAGGACACACAGGAGCACCCTAGCACTGCATGCTCACATCTCATACCATGCTAGACAGCCCCAACACACATAACTAACTGTCACAGGAGGGAGAGTCCCCATATATGTCAGGGATACTGTGGTGGCAGGCCAGGTAGCATACATCCTAAGTATGGTACCACTGAGTGAAGGCTCAGTGTCTGTTATTTGACATGTGTATTACTGCAGGTATGAACACATGGGTTTCCATCCAGTTATTGTACATCCTGACAGTACATGGTCTGTACACTTGTGTGCACTGAGACTGGACCCTATCCATCTGACCCATGTATTTCCATGTACATCTGCATAGTGCCTGCATATTTGCAGTGTTACCTACTGGAACTGGTACAGCTTGTTTGTTGTACAATGGACTACATGCAGCCCTGTTTACGGTAGCTTTGTTTGCATGCATGTTTGCTTGCAATTACCCTGGAATACTGATCACACCTGCAATGCATAGTTATAGAGCTTCTGTGGACTCCTAGTGCCATCTGCATAGCTTACTATATGTATGTTCATGTCCCACTTGACAGGATGTCACTGTTTGTCCTGTTCACATGTACATTGCCTGTGACACAGTGCATATGACTTACCTGGCATGTGTCCACATGAGCAGTCATATATGCTACTGCTAACTAATCACAGGCACTACACCTTCACATATTCATCTTCTGTTGAACTACCTGCTTCGCGAGGGACGGCCTGCACCTGTCACCCGTGGGCTTTCAGATATTGGCAAAGGCTCTTGCTACCCCCATAGTGCCTATGTTAGGCAAGGCTCAAATGACAAACCCACCTTCATAGGTATCACAAGGGATAAGAAACTAAGAGTAATGCTACCCAACACCATTAGTCTAAACCTCCAGATGCATGCACCCAAAACACTCGTTGACATGGAGAACATTGATATCTGTGCAGTAACAGATGCCTGGTTCAGGGCTACTGAGAGCACACCAGCACTACCAGGTTTAACCTGGTTGATTTCTTTGAAACAGTCACCAAGGCCATTGACGAGGGGAAGGTGGTTCACACAGCCTACCTAGACCTTGCAAAAGCCTTCACAACAATACCCCACTTGGGCATTCTAGAGAAGCTCACCAGCTTAAATATAAGCCCCTATGTCACTAGATGGATTGCACAGTGGCTCAAGGACAGAACTCACATGGTTAGAATTGCTGGAAGTCCTGGGACCTCTCTTGTTTGGTATATATTTATTGGAGGTACAGGCCAACACGGACAGACTGTGGCTGACCAAATATGCAGATGACTGCGAACTGGCCACCGTAATCGACTCTCCAGCCGACACAAGCATCTTCCAAAGGGGCATCATAGAAACAGACAACTTGTGCCAGAGCCATGGCCTTCAGCTGAACAGTGTTTAGAAAGAGGAATGTGCATCCTGTAGTCTGTTCACCTAGTTGCCAAAAGGGACATTGTCCTCACACACACTAACCCCCCTCAGCCAAAAACACACACTTGCCATTTGCAGGATTCAAACCCCTATCTGACTATGTTATGACACTCGAGACGGACACATTAGCAGAGTGTGCTATTCGCATTACTGGGAGGTTTCCCTTCTCTTGCTGTACTTATAGGGTGCTGACATCATCAGTGTTTAGAAAGGGAAATGTGCATCCTGTAGTCTGTTCTCCTAGTTGCCAAAAGGGACATTTCCCTCAAACACAATTGCACACACATTAACCCCCCTCAGACAAACACACACACTTGCTATTCGCAGGATTCAAACCCCTACCTAACTATGTTATGACACTTGAGATGGACGCATTAGCACAGCGCGCTATTCGCATTACTGGGAGGTTTCTCTTCTCCTGCTGTATTTATAGAGTGCTGACATCATCGGTGTTTAGAAAGGGGAGTGTGCATCCTGTGGTGTGTTTTCCCAGTTGCCAAAAGGGACATTTCTTTCCCACAGACTTACACACACACACACCAACCCCACTCACACACACACACACAGACACTGAGCATTTGCAGGATTCAAACCCCTACCTAACTATGTTATGACACTTGTGACGGACGCATTAGCAGAGCACACTATTCGCATTACTGGGAAGTTTCTTTTCTCCTGCTGTACTTATAGGGTGCTGAAATCATCAGTGTTTAGAAAGGGAAATGTGCATCCTGTGGGGAGGCAGACACCAAGCACACTCTGGCTTAGCTGTCATTCCCTAGGGCAAACAGCCTAGTGTTGACATCTACACCCATATGTTTAATTGTCAAATGCACATTATTTGTTGCTGGTAGACTGTTTGCACATCTTTATTGCCATAGCATTCCCTGTTTGTATGAACAACTTGTGCATCTGTGGAAGATGTTTGCATATAGGAGGGATCCACTATATCACGTATGTCTCTGTAGTCATTTAACTGTGTGCACTGGGCAGACTGCTGTAATGTGGTTGGTTCCTGGAATAACACATAAAAATACCAGATATGTGTGTCCAACTGCTAAACTGGGATTTGGCCTAAGTGTGTGAGCATGCCCAGTTCAGCCTTCCCATGGCATGTTGTCTGACATATGTCTCATTTATCAAAGTGTGTGAGCATGCCCAGTGTGAGCATTCCATATGTTGGACTCTGCAGCCCACCACATTTGTGGATGAGTGTGAACTTCAACAAATATCACCCGTTTATGGTTGTGTGTTGTGTGTCATGTTGTGTAGTTACTGTACAACTGCTTTGTGTGTGAACACAACAGGATTATACTGTGCCTGCAGTGTTTGCATGGGATACTTTGCATACAGTTGTCAACATCCTTTCACACTGACCTAACACTGTAGTACTGTATAGTGTACTGGTAGTACTTTGACTGTGGTGGACAGTATCCTGGGCTTTAGTGCTATCACTGCTTTACATTTCGATAGTGAGCACAACAGCCTGGTTAGGGGCCAGTTGTGTACATCTGACCATGTTGCATTCTGTTCAGATATGAACTACTTAAACCAAGCTTGTCCAACATTGGTAGTGTATTCCACAACATAGGTGTACATTTGCAAACACTAGCGATGTGCCCTAGTCCATGTCTAATGCTAGTTGGAGAGTGCGTTTGTCCTTCAACACACATTGTAAGTGGAGTTTGCTATGACATATGTCATGGTTAGTATACTGTGCCTCTGTCTACCTGTGGCATGACAGTGATACCCAGGATAAAGCTACCATCTCCCATCCACTCATCAAGATTCCTATTGAGGAAGATTGATAAGTGACTCTATGGGTAGCCTGTACTGGGGGTTCACTCATGGGTGGGGGTGGCTTCTGTGTTATGGATCATGCAGTACAGCTTGTCCTATGTAAGTCAGTGCTGGGGTTCAGGTCTCTCATGTGCACAGCTCACTGCCATTCAGATTGTACAAGGTGCAGCATGTTTATTGATACCAGCAACACAGGCAACACATGGCATCTGTGCAAGCTCTTTGATACTCCTGGTGAGGTACTGTTGGGGACTTTACGGTTGATGGAGATGTCTGCTGAGGTACATCCCACAGGGGCTATTGTAGTCAATTGTACCACTGATGAAGGATGACTGCAGAGCCACAATGACCTCCCGTTATCTAGATCTGACAACCTTCATGATTAGGTGGGTATATGGTATGTTTCTGTAAACACTACAGCACATGTTTGTCCAATGCAGGATATCTATCACCTTGTGTCCCCAGGTCTCTCATTACATGTTAAGTACATAATGGGTTAACACCTATGTGGTAATTGGTGGGCACTTACTGTATATCCACGGGGGTTGACTATACATGTTTCTGCAATTAGCTTGCTGACATGGCTATGGCACCAGTTGTCTGTTTCTATGTGGCCCTTTTGTGGGATGCTTGTGTCAGCTGGTGGATCATATGTGGTGAGCAGTTTGTAGTCCTCTGCAAACATGTTCGGACACAGTCCTTCCATGTCTGCCTGTACCTATGGGACATATATACCAGATGAGGGAGATCCCAGGACTAAGCCTTGTGGGATGCCAGTTATATCTGGTTTGTAGTCTGACATGGCTGCAGCATGTCTGACCATGTCTGTTCTGTCCTTGGTCTGGTTTGCAACCCCTCTACTGACATAGGGGTTTATATATAAGCTGGTGAGCTTATCTATAATGAACACGTAGGGTATTGTATAGAAGCCTTTGCAAGGTCCAGCTACGCTGTGTGGACCACATTGCCCTCATCAATGACCTTAATGACTGTTTCCATTGAGTCAAACATGTTTAGGGGCAGGATCTGCACTTAAGAAAGCCACACTGGGTAGGGTCTGGTGTCAGTAGGTCCCCAATATCTTTATGTCTGTGGTACATGCTGATCCTTTCCATAGCTGTGCAGACCGAGCTTCTCAGGATTCTGAGGTAGTAGTTTTCAGTATCTATTCAGATATTTGTTGAGAAGGACCACTGCTGTTGTACACTGCTCTTTGGGTACATATTCTGTGGTAAGGCTGACATTGAGCAGTAGTGTGGTTTGGCATTCCATTCATCTTGGAGTCCATGTTGCACTAAGCCCAGGACACCATCTCATACCATTGCTGCTGTTTTTTTTGCTTTGTAGATGTTGGCTGTTACCTCAGCATCTGCAATGTCAGGGGGCCAGCAGTTTGCTGGGATAGATATTTTGCATTCGGGGGGGGGGGGTTTGCACTGCACCTGTCAGGATGTATGTTGGCAATATGTGTGTGTGTTTGTGATATTTATGTGATTCAGAGCATATCTGTGAATTCCCAACATGGTTCCTACCATCAGTTATGAAAGCCTTGGGATTATCCTTAGTGTCCTGTACAATTTGTATCTTAATAGGTTCATAGGTTCATACTAGGCTATCCACCCTAGGGCATTTGTTAGCCTAGCCAGAAAGTGTGTGGCTTTTGCCACCCCTTGCTATGTGAATATTATGGCCATTTATGATTTGCTTTGCTGTACCTCTGTCTGGACATGACACAGTGAAGACCCCCAGTGTAACTCTACAATCATCCATCCACTTGGCAAGATTCCTGTTGAAGAGTGTCAGTGAAGGGCTCTGCCTAACATGGAGTGGGATTCTGGTCCAGGGTGTGGGGAGCCTCTGGATTATGTATCTGTCCCACCAGCACATCCTATTTCATTATTTGTTGAGGTTGACATCTCTCACTCTCACAGCTCTGAAGGATTTGAGTTTTCTGGGGTGGAGCATGTCCATTACTCCTGTGTTGGGCATGGCCTTCTACAACAGGCATGCAATGCCTCTGTGTAGGCAGTATGTGACTGCATTCAGCTTGGGTGTCTACAGCCAGGCAGCATATGACATATATTTGAGACCTTTATCCTCTTCGTGAGGTACCTTTGAGGTCTTTCTAACTGCTGCAGGTGTCAGGTAAGGTACATCCCATATGAGGCATTGTACTAGATTATGGGTGTGATTAGAGAACAGTATAGGGGCACAATGACCTCTGTTGACGTAGATGTGAATCCTTTCCCGATACGGTGTCAAATGTAGACAGTCTTCCTAGCCACATTGGCAATGTGGGTGTCACATAACAGGTTACTGTCCACTTGTGTCCCTGGGTCCCTGGTTACTCCTTCCATACATAATGGTTTACCACCTATGTGGTAATTTGTGGTACCTTGTTTGGTATTTGGTGGGACATTCATACTGTCCAGTGTCTTCAGGATGGCTGGGTGGGGTTCCTGTGTGTGAGAGTGTGGTCTGTAGCATGCTACAGACTGTACAGCAGTCTTGCCTACAGTTAGTTGCACATGGGTGGACTCCAATGCCTTGTGCATTGTCAGTTACCTGGACGTATGGGTGTCTGTGCTGAATATGGATACTCACCCTCCTTTTATGTTTTGTTCCAGGTTTTGGGGCCATGACACATGATACGTGGTATAACCGGGTAGTGCTGGTGTGCTGTCAGGAGGCTTGCAGCAGGTTTCTGTCACTGCACAGACATCGATGTTCTCCATACTGGGGATGGCCTTGGGAGCATGCATATTGGGGTTTACACATCTGGCATTGGTCAGCATTACCCTTATGTTTCTTTCCACTTATGTTTTCTAGGGTGGTGGGTCAGTCTTTTCAGCCTTGCCTACAAAAGGCTCTATGGAGGTGGCAAGCCATCCCAAGAACAGCTGCGTGGCTTGTCAAGCATGACATCCCAAGCAGACAGACAATGGATCCCCTTGGAATGACACCAGTAAGTGTGCCACTTGCTATGACTGATCATTCCGTGTTTGTACTGTGGCATTATTCTTGGTAAGGGTAGGATGCTGCAAACGGTGAGTGTCATACCGGCCTGGACTACATAATCAGAGAGCTCATCTATGTCTCTTTTCATGTAGTCTAGGGAGGTACATCTCAGGTCATTCACACCAGTATGGACTATGACTGCATCATATTTCTACTTGCTTTGGAGTGACCTGCATACTTCTGTTATGTGGCGTATTGTGGCAGCCTACAGGCAGCTTACTGTACCCTTTCCCTTGTTCAGTCTGGTGTGCGGGACAGCAGTGTGTCTGACTATGGAGTCACCTATTACAACTGTATCAGGCATGTTGTTTTTCCTTCTGGCCTGTGACTGTTTGGCACACCAGCTTTGTGTACTATGTGTTGCATGTGCTATGTTTGGAGGTTGTTTGATTGGGTGTCTGCTTTAGAGGCCTCTGTTGGTATGCTGTGTTTGTAATTTGTGCCTCCAGGAATGCTTTTCTGTGTTTATGTCTTTGGTTTGCAGTTGTGATAGGTCTATGTGGGACTGTGTTTGTGGTGTGTGTGGTTACCTTCTCCTCCTGACTAGTTTTGGGAGTACTGAGTTGAGGGATCTCAGCCTCCAGTTTGGATAGATGGTTGCATCTCTCACATATATTTGTATTTATTGGGTGGAGTTGGGGGTTGTCTGTGTACTTGGGGCAGGTGTAACATTGCCTCAGGATTCACAGATTCAACTTGTTGTGGCTGGCCTTAGTGGATTGTATGTGTGGACATATTTTATTGCCATACTACTGATCAGTGATTACTTCATTGTTTATGTTTGCTCTATCATGTAGTAGCTTCCTCATTCTCTTGCATGGTTTGGTTATGGCTGGTGTCCGCCATGCCAGATGCCTGCGTGTATGGCATTGTGTCTTGTTTTAATTTAGAATTGCATAATCCAAGCATTCCTGGCAGTGTTCATGGAATGGCTGTATTACAGGTTCTGAGGTGTGGCCCATATTTTGCACCTGCACAGGACCTTTAATGGATTCCACATCAGTTTGGAGGAATGCAAATATTGCTTTACACATGTTTTCCACTGTGGTTTTCTGGCCAGGGACTGTGGTCAGGATTTGTATATCCAGTGTGATTACTCTATGGTCTGGTTTTACCAGTGAGCAATACACTTCTCATCTTGCCATCCAGTACCCATGTTGCTGATTATCACATCCAGTATGCTTACCCTCTTGTGGGAGTGGTACGTTGTTCCTGGGCCTTTTGGTTTATGGATTCTATGAACTTTTGTCCTACACTGTTGGAGATAGTATAATGCTCCCAGTCTATGTCTGGGTATTTTCAGTCACCCAATATAATGTGGTTTGGAGGACTTGATATATTCATGTATTCCAGCATAGGCCAGGTGCAGTTCCTGGTGTTGGGACAGTAGTCTGTAGCAGGCTATAAACTGGGGGGCAGTTTTAGCCACTGTTACTTGACCATGGCTATTCCATGCTGCTTTTTGTTGTGGTACCAACATGGGGGTGTGGTTATCCTTGACAATTCTTGCTAGTCACCCTCCTTTTGTAGCTTGTTCCATGTTTTGAGGCTGTACAACACAGTATGAGGTGTAACCTGGTAGTGTTAGGCTGCTGTTGTGAGACTTGGCTCAGTTTTCTGTTACAGCGCAGATATCACCATTCTCCATACTGGGTGAGTTTAGACTGCATGCATCTTGCTGTTTTGACTTATCCCTTATCTTATTCTTATCCCTTCTGATACCTATGGAGATAGGTTTGTGTTTTGAGCCTTACCTATTCAGGGCACACTGTGAGTGAGCCTTACCTATTCAGGGCACACTGTGGGTGGCCTTAAGTATTCAGGGCACACTGTGGGTAACAACAGCCTTTGCCAGTATCCATACGGTCTGCACTGATAGGTGCATGCCTGTCCTAGCAGGTGGTGCATCATGTCATGCTCAGCATGTCATCCCAGACTGGCACACATTGGATCCCTTTTGACTAACTGCGATACTTCCGTCAATTATTGCACTTGATCATCTCATTGTCATGTTGTGGCATGATGCTTGGTGAGGGTAGGATGTTAGTCAGGGTCCTCAGGTGTGCATATAGTATATGGTGTTACATTACTTAACACATAGCATTCATGCCTCAGGTTCTGCTGCAGGGCTGCCTCTGTCGGATGCGCATATTACACTTCCCTGTACATGTTTGAGAGCAGGTTGTGTCATGTTAGGCATCCCTGTTACTATATGAGTGAGTCAGAGAGGGGTATCATTCCCAGGGTTCCTACTGAGCCAGTGTATGTGCTATGCGTTGCCTCTTTGCCAAGGCCAGGGCATACTGGGCATGCCTCCTTCTGCCTACTGGGGCAGGCTCAGGTTGTTCCTCCTCTGAGTCACGCTCTGCCTGTGATGGCCTTGGCAATGGTGGGAGGCTGTTTGGCCCGGCCCTATGCTGGTCCTGCTGCAGCTGTTTTCGCAAGATCATATTATGTAGCATAGCACATACCATGACAATTTGGGTACATGTAGTTGGTGTGTACTGCAAGGCTCCACCAGATGTGTCCAGACACCAGAACCGTGACTTGAGCAGCCCAAACACACGCTCTATTACATTACATGTTTGTGCGTGTGCCTCATTATGGCGTTCCTGTTCAGGTGTGTGTGCGATTCTGATGGGTGTCATCAGCCACGGCTCCAGTGCATAACCTGCATCCCCCACTAGGTGTCCATGCGGGATGTCCCCATTGGCAAATGTCTGGTACAGCTGCATCAAATGCCAGATGTGGGAACCATGGTAGCTCCCAGGACAGCCAGCACACACATTCATTATTATGCCCTGGGCATCACACACGACCTGGCAGTTGATGGAGGGGAAGCCCTTGCGGTTGATGTATGCCCTACCCCGCTCACCGGCTGGTGCTTTGATGCGTATGTGCGTGCAGTCTATTGCACCCACTACCGCAGGGTATTCCGCTATTTGCTGGAAGTGATGCATATTGCTGGCCAATACCTCACGGGCATTGGGGAAATATACATGATTACCGACATGTGCTGACATGGCATCCAGGAACTGGTGCAGTACCCTGGAGGCTGATGCCTGTGATATCCCCATCATATCACCAGTTGGTCTCTGGAAGGTACTTGTTGCTCGTATTCTTAGGCCAACACATACCTTGGTTTCCACTGGGATGGGTTCCCCATGGTTGGTTTTGTGTGTGAGGCGTGGCCTGCACAGCTCCACTATTTGCTGCAGGAGGTCTCTGTCCACTCTATAGCGCTCTACTATCTCCAGCTCATGTAACCCGTGGTAGGTGACCCTGGGCCTGTACACTCTTCTCCGTCTCCTCACTGTGGGTTGTCTGGCACCATCTGCATTGTCACCACCCTCAGCAAGTCGCCTATGTCTCATTATGACAGCTATGGCAGCCCCTAACATTTCTGCTCTGAGTTCAGCTTTTTCAGTTTTCACTTCTGATAACGTAACTCCTGTCTTGCAGTGTCTCTTGAGAGAAACATCCTGCACTGCTGTTTGCAAAGTTTTAAGTGCTGGGCTGGGCTACTATTCTGCCTGTGTAATTGCCTGCATCTAATTGTTTTCACCTGCTAGCTCCAGCAGTATTCCCTGCTAGCTTCCTACTAAATCTGTTGCTTCCTTTTTCCTTTCTGTTTCCTCAAGGTGGAGCCGTGTGTAAACCAGCAGAAACACGCTCACAGTGGCTTACACGCACGCACACATACTTACACAGTTCAGAATCTGCTTATTCAGAGTAAAACGCGTGCACGCCCGCGCAAACATTGTTAAACATCTCCCAACATGCTCCCACATGCTCAATCTGTCTTACCCACGCGCACACTGCCTTACTCGCGCTTCATGGCGCGCACACGTGCACATACACATCCAGCAAGAAACTTTGGTGTAGGCAACAGTGTACACCTTCCATTTCTTGACTTTCTCATGCTTAGTTAGTGGCACACCTCCTTCCATGATATCTGTTTGACATCTGTCATGTAACTCTGACCTCCAATAAACTGCATTTCTTTCTACCATTCCCCCCTGTGATGTCACCTATCTCCTACTCTGTTCCTCCCCCTTCTGTAACTCTTACACTACTCAAACTGTGCTCATTTGCTATGTGACAGTGGAATTCAGTATCCTTACACTCATTTGCATCAGATTGCCTACTAATGCTTAGTTACATGTCTTAGACTCAGCTTCCCCCCTTAGCACCCACTACATGGTGGCCATGTTGGTTTTGGTCTGCTGGTCCCTGCATTGACATTCCATGTATTGCATAAAACCTACATTTGTAGGTTTAAAACCTTCGTTTTTATGTTTTATACAGCGCAGCCCGTTTGCGCGGGGCTGCGCTGGGTTTAAACATTGGCAATCGCCGAAAAAAAATTATATTTTTAATATATTTGCATCAGGTTACTTTGCCAATGGCCACATATTTGGCCATTGGCATGCTGCCTGACACATATGGAGCTGACATGGCTCCATTACAGTTTTTGCAGAAACGTACTCAGTTGTCAACTGAGTACATTTCTGCAGCTAAAACGGCTCTTACACGGGCTGTTCTGGGCTTCCTGGATCACTAATCATCCTCATTTGCATGCTATTTGGCTGCAAGTGAGGTGATTAGCTTATCCACGCCCACTCCGTGCAAGAGCCATTTTAGCTTGTTTCTTACACGGACTTTGGGCTGTTCCTGGATCGCGAAGGCTGCATGGAGTCTTACACTACTCTTAGACTCCATGCAAGCCTTCGTGAATCCAGCCCATAGACTTGATTAAAGCAGGACTGATGCATGTATACAATAAAATATCTATACATAAATATAAAAACTGTAAAAAAATATATATAAATATATATATATGTATATATCCATATGCACACACACATACACTGAACCCACATAAAAAACATATACAAAAAATATAAATATATATATATATATATATATATATATATATATATATATATATATACACACACACACGTGTGTGAATGCATGTGTAGATACACATAATAAAATATTAATAGCAAATATATAAACCAATACTAACAATTATCTATGGAACAATATAGAAAGAACTTCCAACATTTACATGGTTGCTTAATGTTTATAAGGACGGGCGGTTAAAAATGGTTTGAGTGTGACTCTTTCATTCAAGCCATGCCCTTTATAACTTTGCAGTCTTATTATCCATTTGTTTTCTCTTTCCTCTGTATAGTTCTTAATATTCCCCAGTCTATTGGACTTCTTAATCAACTCAAGTGTGGTAAATCTAAAGTTATGCAATGTACCTTTTTGCAATGTATGATAAGCTAAGGTGTTTGTCTCATTTTCTTTGTTGATTGCATATATATGCTCCCTGACACATTCCCTTAAACTTCTATTGGTTTTGCCCACATAAAAACATGAGCATATCTGACATGAGGCAAGATAGAGCACATCTCTCGACTTACAGTCTGCATAGAAGTTAAAGTGAAATAACTGATTAGTGTCAGGGTGTCTAAAATGATTTTCACCAGACATAAAACTACATTGATTGCAGTTTCTACATGGAAAAGTTCCGTGTCTATCTGATGTGATCAATCCTTTATTGTTATTCTCATAACATAAAAGTCTTTTCAAAAACTTGGTGTTTTTATATGAAAAACTTGTTTTTTTACCTACTGTCTGAGTTATTTTCTCATCAATTGTCAAGATATTTCAATTCCTATGAATTATTTGCTTGACCCTTGAAATCTGATTGGAATAATGGATTGTAAGTCTCTTATATGTTTGCTCACTAGTTTGCTCATTGGTAATGTGTCTCTCTGTCTCTAAATAATTTCTAGTATGTTTATAAAAATATTGTCTGCCCTTATTCTTCCTGTAGTGTCCAGTGGCCTCAAAAACTCTTTGTGTTTCATCTATACTGTAACCTCGTGCTGTTAAGTTATTAGCCAATAGCTCTTGTGTAGAGCTAAATGTCTCCTCATTTGTGGTTAGACGAGATATTCTTAAACTCTGTCCTGTTATAATATTGGGAAAAATATGCTGAGGATGCATGCGTCCTGTTATAATATTGGAAAAAATATGCTGAGGATGCATGCTGGTACGATGTAATATGTTGTTTTTCCAGCAGTCCTTTCTATATAGCTCAGAATGTATATTGCCCCCATTTTTCAAAATCTGAATATCCAAAAAATCAATCTTGTAACTAGAGCTTCTACATTCAAAACTTAAAAAATCAGTTGTTCCATTTATATATTGAATAAAATCACTAAGCTCATCTTCATTACTGGCCCAAACGAGAAAAACATCATCTATAAAACGTTTATAGAATTTTATCTTAGTTTTGTAGTTGCCATTCCCTATCACATATATGTTTTCCCAATAGGCCAATACTAAGTTGTCATAAGAGTTTGCACATGGAGTTCCCATGGCTACCCCTTTTGTTTGTAAATAATATTTCTCTTTATATAGGAAAACATTGTTAGTAAGAACTAATTCTAGGAGTGCCAAAATCCTTAGAATCAAATGACTGGGTATTTCCTTCACAATTAGGAAAAGTCTCAAAAATTCCATACCTGATGTATTAGGAATGCATGTAAAAAGTGAGGCTACATCTAAAGTTACAAGTAAGTCAGTCTCATTATTAGTATCTGAAGTAGCTGCATAAATGCCATAGGATTCTAAAAAATCCTTAGTGTCTCAATATAGTCATGGTGTTATTCACAAATGGTTTCAACTGTTTTTCAATATATATTGATGCAGGTTCTAGCAGCCAACCTCTCCCTGAGACAATTGGTCTCAGGGGAGGATGCACTGGGTCCTTATGGATTTTTGGTAAACCCGTAAGTGTAGGTATAGTTGGTTGATCTACCTGTAAAAACTTATATAAATCAGCATCAATAGTAGAACATAGAAACATATCATAAAATTCAGCATGTACATTTCTAATTACATCATTGAGCTCAGAAATATTTAATATACGATAAGTTTCAACATCTTGCAGCATAGTAGTCATCATTTGATCATAAAATATTGTATCTAAAATCACAACTGCTCCCCCTTTATCTGCATGTCTGATAACTATTGCAGGATTTTCTTGTAACCTACTAATACTTTGAAATTCATCATAAGTAAGATTATAAAATAGGGGTTTGTTCTTGGAACTATATAACTCAAACAAATCTCTCTCACAGGCCTTTGCAAAGGCTTCCAAAACTGGATGGCCTTGTGGTACAAATGTTGAAGGTTTAACAAACGTATTATACTCAACATTATCAGCATTTCCAAAAATCAGATTTAAGCCAACTTGTCGAACAAACATCTTTATATCAAGAATGAAATCAGTTATGTCAACTGATTTTGAAGGTATAAAAGATAAACCACAATTCAATAAGGATCTTTCATAGTCAGTTAAAACATACTTAGAAATATTTACTGTAGTTTATGCCAAAACACAGTACTTTGCTAAAACATGCAGTCTCCTTGCTTTATTTATGTTTAATGTGCCCTTTTTCCCCTTTATTATATTCGTTTTGCTCCTTTAATCTTTTTTCATGCCCATTACACTTTTCTTGTGCTCATTTTACTTTAAACATGCTCGGTTTGTAATTCTGAGGTAATTCCAAGCCCCTTATGTGCTTTTCTGATAATTGTTTTATCAAATATCTCAATTTTAAACATCTTGTGTAATTAATAAACTTTTCCTTGCCTTTCGCTTATTAAATAAAGCATTTTGTCCCCTTGCAAAACTCCATTTTATCTTTTTTAATAAATAAATCATTTGTGCAAGTTTTCATTACCTTTAGTTTGTTTCTGGTCCTTTTATGTATTTGGTTCTCTTAGTTTATGTATTTGGTTCTCTTAGTTTACCTCCACCATTAAGTCTGCACCTCGTAGCTATGAAAAGCAGTCTCTGGAATCCTGATCCTGACACCATGTCATTTGTCCAGTCAGGATAAAACAAATGAGCATTCGTGGGTTCTGTTCAAGCAACTTTATTATGTACAAACACATCAAGATTGAGGCTTAATAACTTTAACTTACATAAAGCTATGTTCACTGTATGGCTGCACTCTCAAAATGGCACTGAAGCTAGCACATGCTTGCTATTTATATACATGTGATGTTTTTCAAATGCTTACAACAACACACACACTATTCTATAGATTCTTTCCTCATCTCTAACTTCTTCTCCATTACCTGTCTCACTGCAAATACTGAGTCAGTTCTGCTGCATCCCAATCTAAATCCAAACTGTTTATCTTCCATCCTACTTTCTAGTTGTCTATGTTTATCAGTCTACTTTCTGGCACTTTCATGTAGCATGATTGGAGTCTGACGCCTCTGTACTACTCACAGCTGTGAATGTCCCCTTTGTCCATGTACACAAGGACTAAAATGCTTATTATTCAGTCATATGGGCAAAACTCCTCTCTCCATGCTGCTGTGAGTACCTCATGAGCCATTTCTCCCGTAACTCAAACATCTTGATCATATCTGCTGTGACCTCACCTGAGCCTGCTGCTTTCCCTGACTTCATTTTCCTTAGTGTTGTTATTACTTCTTCTATACTAGGCTCCTCCTCTTCTCTCAACATATGATGTGTCTGGGGCAGTACTGCTTCTGTGGGGTTTTCTTAATTCAGGAGCTGCTGGAAGTACTCTTTCCATGTGCCTTTGATGTCCTGTGGACTGAAGAACAGGTTGTTGCTTGCATCCCTGATGAATGGTATCTGATGACCATCTCCTTTATCTGTCTGTCTTTGCCTTGCAACCTGATTGAGTTTCTTTGTACCATCCTGCGAGTTACTCTCCAGAAGCTCACAGACTTTCTCTGATGAGCTACTCCTTGTCACTGCAACTGCACAATTGGCCAAGCAGTGTTTCTTCTTGCATATACCTTCTTACACTCCTCTGCCTTTTGTATCTTTCACTTTTTCCTGCAGTCCTTTCTGTTGATAACTTCCTGGGCTTCTACATTCCACCACCAGCTATCCTTATGTACCTTGTTTCCATAACTGTTTCAGCAGTACCAGACTCAAATAGTGCTATTAATAATGTCACTAGGCTCAGGATTCCATGGTTGTGAACAGTGCCACTAATAATGGCTGTAGGCTCAGGATTCCATGGTAGTGAATAGTGCCATTAATAATGGCTGTAGGCTCAGGATTCCATGGTTGTCAACAGTGCCATTAATGGCTGTAGGCTCATGATTCCATGGTTGTGAACAGTGCCATTAATAATGGCTGTAGGCTCATGATTTCATGGTTGTGAACAGTGTCATTAATAACGGCTGTAGGCTCAGGATTCGAAAGCTGTGAATAGTGCCATTAATAATGGCTGTAGGCTCAGGATTCCAAGGTTGTGAACAGTGCCATTAATAATAGCTGTATGCTCAGGATTCCACGGTTGTGAACAGTACCATTAATAATGGCTATAGACTCAGGATTCCATGGTTGTGAGCAGTGCCATTAATAATGGCTGTAGGCTCAGGATTTCATGGTTGTGATCAGTGACATTAACAATGGCTGTAGGCTCAGGATTCCATGGTTGTGAACAGTACCATTAACAACAGCTGTAGGCTCAGGATTCCATGGTTGTTAACATTGCCATTAATAATGGCTGTAGGCTCAGGATTCTGTGGTTGTGAACAGTGCCATTAATAATGGCTGTAGGCTCAGGATTCCATGGTTGTGAACAGTGCCATTAATAATGGCTATAGACTCGGGATTCCAAGGATATGAACAGTGTAATTAATAATGGCTGTAGGCTCAGGATTCCGTGGTTGTGAACAGTGCCATTAATAATGGCTGTAGGCTCGGGATTCCATGGTTATGAACAGTGCCATTAATAATGGCTATACACTCGGGATTCCAAGGATATGAACAGTGTCATTAATAACAGCACTAGACACAGGATTCCATGGTTGCGAACAGTGCCATTAATAATGGCAATAGACTGGGGATTCCAAGGTTAAGAACAGCACTGTTAATAACAACACCAGACTCAGCATTCCAAGGTTAAGAATAGTGCTGTTAATAATGGCACAAGACTTAGGATTCCAAGTTGTAAACAGTGCTATTAATAATCCCACTAGACCCAGGATTCCAAGGTTGTAAATGATGCTGTTAATAATGGCTCTAGCCTCAGGATTCCAATGTTATGAACATTGTCTTTAATAATAGTACTAGACTCGGGATTCCAGGGTTAAGAACAATGCTGTTAATAATATCACTAGACTCAGGATTCCAGGGTTGTGAACAGTGATATTAATAATAGTACTAGTCTCTTAGGTTCATAGGTGTATACTAGGCTAATGACCATTGGGGCCTTTATAAGCTTAGCCAACCATCTCAAATGTATTCACATGTTTAAGTGTTGGCCTTTGTATGTCTAGCCAAGCTTGCCAAATGTATCCCACAAGTTTATGTGCCTTAGAGAGTACTTTAAGAAATATATGTAAGCTAGGGCAAGATTTACAGGCTGCTTCTATCCATTAGAGATATAGGTGCTAGACCAGGGGTATATTTCCAATTTCCCATCCACCGGTCCCGGATTTTCTTAAATATGGTTAAGGAGGAGCTCTGCTTCAAAGGATGAGAAGTCTGTTCCAGAGAAGCGGAATTCTCTGAGACACACAAATTTCCTTTCAAAATATCCTTTTATGTTATAAGCAAAGTTTAAAACCCTTAGAATTTTGTGGATATGCTAAACTCAATCAGAAGGCATTCAAGGATGCCTTTTATTCCAGGCATACATCACCTGTCAACAGCCTGTAGAAATAAGAGTATAGAGGTAGGGCTTTGAGGTAATATGCATAGGACATGCTGCTTATGCCATGCATTCTTTTTGTGTAGGACCTCTGTGGATGCCATGCATTTTTTTTGTGTAGGACCACTGTGGACAACCCAATTGTTGCATGTGCATGCTCAGGTACATACCAAAGGGGGGCGTTGTTCACAATGATGGGCCTGATGGGGGCTGAGTACAGTGGAATGATTGCTTTCCTAGACCTAAACACCATGCCCCTGCCTATACGTTAAGCAACATACAATGATTTCGTACTGCCTTAGACACATGCTAGTCAAAAGCCAGGTTACCACCTATGTACATACCCAAATCCCTGACTACTGGTTCTACTCTTGGGGATGACTGATGAGGTAGTTTCCTGGAGTGGCTGACTTCCTAAGGATACTATTATGGATTTCATGGCATTTAGTTTTAAGCTGCAACTTTGGCACAAAGTCATCTATCTAGCTATCTTTGTTAATCCTTCCTTTAGGATGTTTGTTTCTTGATGATTACATAACTGCTCCTAGTCTGCAATCATCTGCAAACTTGGTTAGCCAGAGGGCTTTGATACTTGTCTTGACTTTTGAGAAGTAGATGCCAAAAGGATGGACCTTCAGCATATCTGAAAAATGAACAACATCAGAATTACTAGATATCCTCCACCCACACCAACACCCAGAGGCCTTATACTGCTGAAGGTGAAGCTAAACTAACACTTTAGTATATTTTAGTCTAGCAGTGTAAAATTTCCATGGGCAAGCAATAAAGTCCATAACAATAAAACTAAATGCTGTGACTGACATTGAGTACTTATAGTTCAAATATCTTGCCTTTGTATCTATAAACATTCTACTTCACTGGGTTTTTTTTTGAAAAACATCTAGGGGAGAGTAACTGCATTCCATTGAAAAGAACCTGATTGTCCCTCCCCTTATCTCAGTTGTTCTACAGGTACCATAGCTTCATTTAAAGCCAAACTCACTGCAATACTGCCTTCTGTTAGGTGTATGTTAACAATAACTAAGCAATTTGTGTTACTGTCTTTAAACAATATCAGGACTTGTCTTACCTTCTGTCTTGCTGCAGCTTTACACATTGTTTTCTTGGTACTTACTCCACTGTGGGCTAGCCTGCTTTGTTCATCCCTCACTACACTCAGGGTTCACTCCACTCCCCTACCCTACCACCACTTTCCAGCTACCCCCACTACAGCTAAACGTATAGCTTTCTTACTCTGCCTCCTCTACTCATCCTCCTATCCTACGCCTAACCGCACTATCCAATCACAAACTGTTCTCATAATACCATCCCACCCACTTCTGTTCTAAATTCCTTCTCTCTCACTCTGCTCCCTCCTCATCAAAACCTACCTATTCTCTACACCATTATCCTTGCTCATTAACTCATCTCACCATACTACAACATTTTTGCAACACAGACCTTGTTTCCCTCTTGTATGACCTTATTCATCCTCTTCTTCTCATTCATAGCATACCCAGCATTAGTAATAATAAATAAGCACACCTCAACCCTTACTTCATCCTCAACAATCAACTATCTTCTCACTAGCTTCTTAAAAATCTCTGCAAGCTTATTTCCTATAACTCCATTTCACTGTTGTAACCCAAAAATTCTAAAATAATTCAGTCACAATGCCAAGGTAATCATTCTACTCATCTCTGCTAAAAATGCCATAATAAAAACAAGCCATCTTTCATCACCATACATCGATGTGGTGACATCTACCCCAACCTATGACCCAACCAAACTAAAGAATACACCCTAAAAGTTTAAAAATAGTCACTCTAAACATTAGAAGCATATGTAACAAAATCACCAAATTTCATGCGTGCATAACTCAACACAACCCAGACATCCTACCCACAACAAAGACATGGCTAAAACCTGAAATAAAAGATAATGAAACATTACACCCCCCCCCCCCGGTTATAATATCATTAGACTTGATAGGACACATAAAAAACAGGTGGTTTAGCTATAAACATCACAAATATGTTCACAATATCTCCCTATATGGGTAGAATTCAAAATTTTAGAAAGCAGAAATCTTAATCTCATTACTAAAACTTAACACAGCCAACAGCATATGCATTTCTGTGCTGTATGTCCCCCAAGGACAGAACATTGCAGTACTTGAAAACATGCTATCCTGGATAGCAGATACAAAATTATCCCCCTAGGTGATGTAAGCATTGACTGGCAGTCTTTATATGCAAATTCAGCAATCAACAGCATGTACCTCTTTGGATTCATTCAACTTATTAATGCACCAACAAGACATGGCAACAATAACTCACAACAGTCTATCCTGGACTGGATTCTGGTTACCAACCCATCTAATTTTACCTTCTCAGATACCCTCCCTGATACACTAAGTAACCACCTGCCAGCTTATACCCACAGGTGTATTATCCAACAAACAAAAACAATATAAGGTCAAAACTACCCATAGCCTCTCCAATTCATCCGAAGAGGCTTTTATTGAAGCTATAAAAGCAGCTGACTGGTCCATCCTAAAAATAACCCCCTTAAATAATGCAGTTGAATACTGCATTTCTAAATATTCTGAACACCTGAGTCTCACAACTTATAAAATTAATTAAAAACAGCTATACTCCATGGCTCACCAACCAAAGAAAATTCCTTATAAAAGATAAAACATGGATTAACTAGCAAAAGAATAAAAATGGCAAAAATTGGTAACTATTCAGACAGCTATGAAACTAAATCAAGAAACACATTAATAGAGATAAAAAGTAATCCGAGATAGTCATAAAAACAACCCTAAACATTTCTATTCCTCCATATCCTCCTCTCATCAATCCAGGCACAAAAAAAGGATTCCAGCCCACACCCAGACATTACCCCTCTTCAAACAGCTACCTATTGCAATACATAATTCATAGAATGCATAACCAACCTAAATGCAAACTCACCTAATACACCCCATTCCACACCCCATTCCACACAGATAACGTCTCCTAGCTAAGACCATAGCACATATATTTTACAATACTCACCTAAGTGCAACCTCTCCATTACACACATAGACAACTCCACCCACTTTTACCTATAATTTTCATAAAAAAGCTTTTACATAAACTAAACCCTTGTTCCTCCTCTGCAGAGAGACTTCTCCTGGAATACCTAATTCTAGCTAAAGATTCAATAGCATACCCAATCAGCATTCTTATTAATATATCAAATTACAGAATCATGTATCTCTAACTTATGGAAAATGGCATATATTATCCTCTAAGGTAATTCCACCGACAATACAAATTTCTGTCCCACAGGTATACTGTCTCATCTCTCCAAGATCTTTGAATGATGTATACATCAACAATTTCTCCACTTTCTCTTACAAAATAAGCTTATGACTAATATGCAATATAGATTTCTGCCAGACCACAGCACCTCCACTGCATTAGTATCATTAACAGACACAGTCAATAAAGCTTGCAACTCTAATAAACTTGTATGTGCAGTATTTCTAGCTCAATAAAAATCTTTGACATGGTCTCTCACAGTAAACTCCTCAATTAATTTTTCACCCTGGGTCTATCATCTCCATCTATTCAAAAGTTGTCTGGCTACCTTGCCAAAAGGCAACAAGCTGTAAAATGGCAAGGATCCATCTCTGCCTACCTTTCCACTTCCACAGGAGTTCCACAAGGATCTATCCTTAGGCCTTAACTATTCGATATTTTTATCAATAACCTACACTCATCTTCATGTGAAGGTACCATGATTCAATATGCAGATGACTCTACCATCATCTGCTCTTCAAACACCTTAATTACCTCCAAGAAATCACTCAGCAAGCTTTCATTCTCATTGAAACCTGGCTTACAAGAGCACAACTCTTACCCAATCCCCGAAAAACAACCTTCGCCTCTTTACCCCCAAAACTTACACCCCTAACAAAGAATCTTTCAAAATATTTTCAGTGAATGGCACTAAAATTGAATTTGTTTATCATACCAAACTATTGGGAGTCATAATAGATGATAAACTTAAATGTGACTTCCACATCCAAGACTATCAAGAAAATCCATCCCTCCCAACTCTATGGAGCCCCAATATTAACCAATTTACAACAATCCAAAAAAAAATATTTGAAAGCTGATACAACAAACTTGCCAAGTTTGGTACCAGTTCATCCTTCTTTACCCACCACTGTCAAGCTCTGTACACGCATAGCTGCCTGGAAGTCCTCCTCTACCACTCCCAGCAACTAAAATCATACACAAACTATTAGCCTTACCATTTCTTACCCCTTTATTCAACATATATTTCACTAAAAGAACTCTCAAATCAGTAGACAAAATCTCAACATAACCACACCAAATAAATCCCCCTGAACAAAACCTATACTTGTACTGAGTATCAAAAAAATGGAGCTCCCTACCTCTAACCACCAGAACTGTTTCTAATCCACCCATGTTTAAATGCTCGCTAGAAGATTACCTTACAAAATCATGGATCTGCTCCTCTGCCAATCCAGGCTGAACTTACTATACTTCACTCACCCCCTTTACCCTAATTCACACCTCTCTCCAACCACATACTCCACTGCCTTCTTTTGTTTTTCCCACTACTTTATCTTATCCCCTCCCTCACTGCAGACCTTTCCTCTACCACCTTCTCATTCCTTTCTACTCATCTAAGCTACCTGAAGACACCCTACCTTGCACTCTTCTTATAATCTCCTTTTTTCTCCATCCTTCTTCCTTTTATAACAATAATATGAACACCGTCTCTTATACTATGGCATCACTCAATTACCCCATCACTGTCTCTAATCTTGTAATCTCTAGTATCTCTTTTAAATATCTTATTAGAATTGTCTAAGGTCTCCTTTATCACATACTAGTCTATGTAACAGATATGACTAATGAGTTTTTTTCCGGTACTTATGTATTATCACAACCAGAATGGGAACTGCAGAAGCAGCTGACTTTGTAGCCGTTCTGTAGCCGCAAAATGGTGTCAGCCTCTTTTGGGAACTGCTGTGTATCACAGAAGTGTCAGACAGTCCCAGGAAATCAGATGAAATGAAACAAAGTATGGAAAGCAAGGCAACGAGTGTCATTCCAACTGATGTGTTAACGTGTCATAACATCCACAACTGTTGAAGGAATATTTCTGCTCAGGTAAGGTTTCTATACATAGAAGTAAGGTAACCAAAACTGCATACTACAAACACATTCTTTCACAGCCATTCAAGCACACACAGAAAGGTGTTATGCGATGTTGCATCGGTTTTCATTGACAGGGTTGAAATTGTCAGTTCAATCTGCCCAGAACACTGTACGTACATGGCCATACACTCTGCTTGTAAACATGTATGTGCAGCTCAGCTGTGGACACAAATAAAAACCCTGTAAAATACCAAACTCCTCACTGTTTGATGCACTTGCAGAAGTGTTTCTGGCCACTAAGTGAAGTAGCTACCTTTATACAGCCTGTACAATAGGCAATTGAAATGATGAATGACCGAGAGGCTGACAGGTGTTTGATTTCAGATTCCTTACTAAGAAGTCAAACACGTGCAGCCTTTCTGTAAGATTTGCAATGCAATGTCATACTACACTGGTGGAAGTTTATACACATGAGCTTTTCCCTGTACCATAATGACAGCTGAGTGACACACAATTCCCAAAACAGTTTCAGTACCTTTTTTCTACAGTATAATGGCTTTCAAATGAGCCACTTCTGCCATTCCAAATCTGGTTGTGATAATACGCAAGTACCGTTTTTCCTCACGTATTTTCTGTACCTCATATTACTGTTTTTCATTGCACTGTACTGTGAAACATATGCTCTGTGTTGTCTCATTACAACATTTTTTCACTCCTGTGTTTTGTAATTTAATGTGATACTTTGTAATTTAAAATATATTTAATTGATCTTTGAAAGATTGTGATTGTGGAGCTTTCCTCCCCAGGCCTCCATGAAAATGGGCACTTTATGGCCTAGTCGGACTTTCCCAGTAAACAAATGTCAAATAAATAAATAATATATAAATAAAAAGAGTGGAGTCACCACAGAGTCTTGAGGGACTGCCGGTGACTGGACTCTTTGTGGAGGTGGTCTCCCCTATCTTAACTTCCTGGGTCCTATATGACATTCAGCTGGCTATCCACGGGTAACACAGGGGGTTTATGCCTATATCAGTGAGTTTATTAACAATGCCCAAGTTGGGTATTGTATCAAATCCCTTAGCTAGGTCAAGGTAGGTATGCACCATTTTGCTCTCACCCATTGCCTTAGTGACCTTTCCAACAAATCCACCAGGTTAAATAGGAATTATCTACCCCTGACTAAAGCAAACTGGGTAGGATCCAGTGTTTGAAGATTTTCTATGTCCATATTAATTATTTCCATGATAGTTCTTTCTATGGCTTTGCATACAGGACTAGTTAGACTTAGGTCTGCAGTTCCTGGGGTTCACTGATGGGCTGCCCTTGTGCAGAGGGATAACCACTGCAGTTCTTCATTCGCATGTCACCAAGCCTGTCTTGAGGTTATGGTTAAACAATGAATCGAGTGTGGTCTTGATAGAACAGACTTCAGGCTATTTAGGAGACATCCTGAGATATTACTGATGCTCACTGATACACTGTTTTTGGCCTTAGACAGCCCATCTAGGATTTGCTTCCTAGAGATAGTTGGTGTGGGGATATGGCCAGAGGAACAGGAGCTGAATTTGTCAGCCAGCAGATATTCTATATCTTCCAGCTGCATCTGGATACCTCCATTTACAGTCAGCTCTGCAGACTGCTGTGCGCTGCCTTTGAGGTTGTGGACATAGCTGAAAAAAGCCATGTGACTGTCCTTTGCCTGGGAGTTTATCTTTCCCTCAAATTTGGCTTAAGTACACTTAATTTGCCCTCTAGTTGCTTACTTAGATTGTTAAGAGTGTTTTTATCATACTGGGCTTAGGACTACCACATCTTGGCTGTGACTTTTACATTTGTTGTACAACATCTGTTTGTCTGGATTCCCCCAGTGTTATTTGCTTTTTTGAGTTAATTATGGGATTATTTCTGGTTTGCACAGCTGTCTCTATATATTTACTGACAGGATTGTACAGGGTTTCTGAAAATAATTCTGTACAGGCATCTGTTTTCTCAGGGCTCAGGAGTCACTTGAAATTTTGACAGGTTTATCACTTAGGAACTATTCTAAGGCAAGTGTCCTACTACTAGGTGTTTTGGGATTAGTGGTGGGGGTTAAAGGAGACAGCTTTATGGTCTGACCTTACCAGACAGACACTACAGTGGGGGGGGGGGTCAATATTCTCCCACATTTGTAAGCATAATTTCGAGTATGTTTGTACCCCCCAGGATTTCAAGGTTGTGAACAGCACTGTTAATAGCCACACTAGACTCAGGATTCCAAGGTTATGAACAGTGTCATTAATAACAGCACTAGACTCAGTATTCCATACGTGTGAACAGTGTCATTAATAATGGCTAAAGACTTGGGATTCCAAGGGTGTGAACAGTGTCATTAATAACAGCACTAGACTCAGTATTCCATAGGTGTGAACAGTGTCATTAATAATGGCTATAGACTCGGGATTCCAAGGTTAAGCACAGCACTGTTAATAGTCACACTAGACTCAGGGTTCCAATGATATGAACAGTGTTATTAATAACAGCACTAGCCTCAAAATTCCAAGGGTGTGAACAGTTTCATTAATAACAGCACTAGACTCAGTATTCCATAGGTTTGAACATTGCCATTAATATGGCACTAGACTTAGGATTCCAAGGGTGTGAACAGTGATATTAACAACAGCACTGGACTCAGGATTCCAAGGTTGTGAACGTTGTCATTAATAACAAAACTAGGCTCAGGATTTCAAGCTTATCCACAGCGCCATTAGTAATGGTGTGAGATTCAGGATTCCAAGGTTACATTTCTGTTTTAATTCCACTACAATGTCAGTCCCAAGGATTCACTAATCCTCCATGTATGACTAAATTAATCTTACACGGAAACGCAAGCCTAAGAGTAAGACAGCAGTGTGCCATGCATAATAATGAGGGCGTGCTGCCTCAACTCTAAGGCTAACATGCAAGAGTGCAGGGGGCATGTCGGACTGCCGAGCAGTCCAAAAATCCACACCCCTCCAAGTCTCTCAATCGGGAAATGTCAACTGACATGAGTGAGTCCGCTCAAATGTGTACATACCCAACACTACACTTCCCCACATTCTAAACCCCTGTACAATTATAAAATGTAAAACTTTTATTTTTTTTTTATTATTCCTGATATAGCTGCCTGTATTTGCGCGTGTTTGCATGGGTTTGCCCATTGCTTAGCCACAGTTAGCAATTTAGACACTGAAGAGGATAATAAGAAACTTATATGCAAATTAAGCAAAACAGCGATAGCGTAGTGGTAGAGACGTCGCACAAAGAGTAGGCATTCCCGGTTCAAGTCCCACCACTCCCCTTTCTATTTTCGGTTGGAAATCTCTATATAAAAATGAATTCCTGACATTTATCATTTACATTTTAGTAAAAAGCATTGAAATGGCCTATGTAGTAACGAACGAATTTTATATATATATATATATATATATATATATATATATATATATATATATATATATATAAGAAGGTGAAATGGTTATGCATACTGATGGATGCATAAGTAACGTATCTTAAGCAATGTGAAGCACTGCTAAGCAAAGTTTACCAGTATTAAGCATATTTAAATATAATTGCTCATAGCTGAGCACTGCATTAACTACTGCTACAGCTTTGTGCGAAGCTGCGCACTGCGCAAACAGAACATGTTTGCGCGTAGCTGCGCATCGAGCTAACCAGCGCAACACCGGGCAACGATGAGCAACATAGAGCAACGCCGAGCAACGTAGAGCAATGCCAAGCAACGTAGTGCAACGGCTAGCAATGTCAAGCAATGTAGAGCAACATCGGGCAATGTTGAGCAAAGTCGGCTAAACACAGCCACACCTCCTAGCCGGTCTGGCCAGTAGTAAAATAAAAAGCAATGACAGGCCTCGAACCCGGGATACTGTGCACCATAATTACATTACTGAACCACTAAGCCATGACAGCTTTTCATAAGCATGCACTTTCAACATACACATACATAGCAATGGAAGTTTACCCATTGCTAAGCAGGTGTGCCTTCAGCTTAGTTTTTTCAAAACTGGCCAATCACAAATAAGTGCGGGAAATGATGCATATTTAAGCTCCATAGGCGGGAATACTTGCCATAACTGGTTGTAGCTCCCATCTGCAGGCAGCAATGGCCAGTGCTGGAGAGGGTTCTCATTTTCAAGCGCAACGTTGGGGCATTGAGGAGTCAAAAGTAATGGTTTGGCTCCTTGTCCATAATCATGAGAACAGACTCCTGCGGGGCCAGCACCAGGGCACCCAATACAAAGTGGAAGCCTGGGACCATCTAGCTCATGAACTCACCAGTGCCACAGGCGTCCCTCGGACATGTGAGCAGGTCAGACACCACCACGTAGACCTGAAGAGAAGCAAGGTGGATCAACTGGACCAGTGGATCCAGGAGGCTCGTGAGATGGAAAATGCCCCACTACTGAGTAAGTAGCCATGGAATTAAGTATGTAAGAATTGCTATTCTAGTATATACTATGGATAGGTATGTCTCAATATCACTTCATTTACTTCATAGCTGCAGGCATCCGTGCTGCGAATCAGCAAGCCTGTGCAGATAGGCTGCTAAGGCTGTGCCACCAGGCAGGTTAGTAATTATTCTGCTTGTACTATTATGTAAAATAAATGAGAGTGCCTGAAAAAAAGTGTTTTAACACAATAAATAAAGGCATAATAATTCTCTAATAATTATTCTGCATGTACTGTTGTATAAAATAAATGAGAGAGCCTCTAGAAAAAAAGTGTTTTAAGTCTTTAATAAAGGTATAATTCCTGGAGTGTGTCTGTGTAATTTTCTTTTATATGTTGTTGTACTCTTGCATTATAGAAATAGTACTGTTGTATTAAGCGCTGTTAACACACAGTTGGGTAGGCCCATATAAAGTGGATGAAAGGAGTGCCAGTAGCCTTTAAGCATATTTACAGTCCTCAACTGTTGGTTCATGTCCAGCATGTACAGGTTAATCTGGCACAACAGTAGCTTGGTATTGTGTTCCCCAGAAATGTCATTGTGCTGGCAGAAATGTAGGGAGCTGTTAACATATAACTGATAATTTCACCTAAACATATCTAGATAAGTGGAATGTAGAGCTGTCAGTGTACCATCTCAGCAGTAGTGTGTCTGAGCAACTCACAAAATATGTAGCAGTAACATCTGCATCCCGGACAGTTTGTCTGTCAGATACAGCCCATGTATATAAAGATCTAGCAAAACCCATTTCCCAATTTAAAGACAATTGGGTAGTGTAATAATACATGTAGGGCACATATAACTGCAGTTAATAGGAATGTAGTGTAGTGTAAACTAGAAGGATATATAAGTTATTAATGGAGCTATCAGTTTCCACCCTACTGTATGTGCATAAAAAATGCAATTCCACACCTCAATGGGTATGTCTAATCTCAAAACATTTGTTGGGACATATGTCCTATTGGTTTATAAATATCTGCATTTATTTTGATGCATGTGCCCTGTTCAAATACCACAATATTGGTGGCCTGTTGCCATCAATTAAACCTGCATGCTGTTGTAATGTCCACTGTTCTTCTATATATGCAGGTGTCATGCTTGTTGTACAACTGTTGGAACTCTGATGTGTTGGGTTAATGGGAATACTTCTGCATGCTATTATAACTAATTGGGAATGCTGTTGACTGTTACTAACCCATATTTTCATAAAATCCTCCTAAACATGGAACATATGGGAAGGCCAGTCCCAGCGGACCCACCTGTCCCACCTCAGCTGGCGATGGCACCTGGCACCAGCAGGTCCGGTGCCCACCCTGGGACCTCCTCCTCCGTTGGCCCTGTGCCACCTTCGGGTGGAAGCGCTGCAGGGGATGGGGCTCGTCCCCCCCATGCAAGTGTGGGCAGAGGAGGGCCACCTATTACCCTCTGAATGGTTCGGGCTGTGGTGCGTAGGGAGATCGAGCATTCTGTCACTGATCCTCTACGTCAGCTTGAGGCACGAGTGGCACGACTCACAGGTGAGCCTGCCCCTCCTACACAGCCCCCAGCACAGCCACCCTCTGGGCTGTGAAGGTGCAGTGGTGACTTCCCATGGGTGGGGATCTCAGTTCCACTGTTGCCATCTGTGGGCTCATGGGCTTGCGATTTCCAAACATCCTTCCCCGTCAATGGTATTCACCTACCACATGTGTCATATTCCACCCCTGTATGCATCTTGTTTATCTTGTCTGTTCACCTCCTCAACCTACCTCCCCAAAGGTACCTACTTCCCCTACCCCACATTCCACTCTCACCTGAAAAAAAAAGAAAAAATGGGCAATCTGCTCCCAAAAAAAAAATTACGCCCCATACATAGCTGCCCATTTTGCACACATGTCCGCTGGACACATAAACTGATATTTAATTCGCAGTACAACATACTTTGTTGTCCTCACCCCTCTCACAGGGGTTGAATGTTTCATATTTCCCTCCAAATTTATTACATATGCACAGCTGTTGCTGTTAAAGAAATGGGCAGCTATAGACATTCCCTACACACGTCCTGCACATCCCGAGCTGTTTTTCCTACTGTCTTTCCCTCTTTGTGCCCCCTTTTTCACCACTTTCCTATCTCCTCATTTTCTTTTCTTTCACAGAAATGAGCGCGGGGGTTAGCGTGAGTAAACAGTTTTAAGCAGTAGTTAGCGGGTATGCGTGAGTGTGCGCCTGTGTGCGCTTGTGTGCACTTAGCTAAGCATTGTTAAGTATCGCACAAACCCGCTTACAACTGCTTAAAAGTGCCTTAGTCACTCTGTATGTCAGGGCCCTTGTTCTGCTCAGCAGCAAAATAAAACACCTCTGTCAGTTTCAAACCCGGACCTTGGACACACTAGACTGCATGAAGTACCACTAAGCCAAGGTAGACATACAACAAGTGCTGAAATAAATATATCATGCATCAGAATGAGTGAATGTAAAGGAAAAATAGGAACACAAATCTTGTTCTGTGGATCTTTATCAGCAGTTGTTGTGGAATTGCATTACATGACTGTGAAAAGAGAATCAGCCATTCTAGCAGGAAATAATGTTACAGCAGAACTTTACAACCTCCACTCAGTATCATAGCTTGACAAACACTGGCATATCTGATTAAGGCAGAGGCCATACTTCCCAACTGTGACTAATTTTCAGGGATGTCCCTAATTTTGAAACAAATTTTAGCTGTGTCCCTCTGAATACCTCTGAAATTTACTGATGTTAGGCAGAAATGTGGGGAATTACACTTAATGAATAATGACAATAAGTAAGAGTTAGACACTGCTTGTACTTCAGGAAAGGTTTATTAATCCATATGCTCTAGTTCTCTCAAAGTCTCAACTTAATGCCTCTAATATTTTAAAGGTGTACCTCACTTTTGCCTACTTTTCCCTGAATCTGTTCAAATATGTACCTGAGTGTTTCAGAGGCCTGGCAGAGGCAGAAACACACAGGCATATCAGCTTTTCTGCTGTTACAGACTGTGCAAATAGATTTGGAAGGAGTTCCAGAAGCATACCCTTATGTAGGAGTACAACACTGAAATACCAAAGGATGTAGCCATGTACTGGTAGCAACCAACTGTGACAATGCCATTGTTCCAGTGCTGAAAAGACCGGTGTGGTGCACAGACAAAGAATAACAGGCCAACATCTGGCTACCATCTGGATAGGTCCACAGTTGGGAGCTACGCAGACAGACTACTTGCCTTGATAAACTAACAGGTACACAGCAACCCTTTAAGTCCAGCAAGATAAAATTCACACAATAATACATAATGCTCTCTGTACTTCTGCACCCCTACCCAAATGTACAATATACCTGTGTGTTCAGGGCCTACCAAGGATGTAGGTAGGCATACCCAGTACTGAAATCTGTCCAGTTTTCTTGAGCAGCCTGTGCTAATGTCAACACTAAAAAAGCACAAACTGTTCCGAAGTGAGTAAATTAATATTCACAGTATAGTAGTTCACAAACAGTTCATGTGCCAAAAGAATACATCTCAATAACTACTTTTGTATGGCAGTTAATTGTGTAATTAGAAAAGAAAGTACATACTCCCACATATCTTGTGTTAGCATTTGGAGGGGTGAGTATAATTCTACACTGACAAGTGTGCACTGGAAGCAGCAACATTCAGGTCTGAGTACAACATTCAAATTACTGGCTACACCCCTGGCTTCAGATATAAGAACTATACCAACCTTCTGACTTAAACAACGATGTCCACAGCAAACAAGCATGATCCCCATTTTGGAAAGCTGAAAGGGCTACGCCTACCTGAATTAGCAATTTATAGCATTGGGTTGCTATGATAGTGATTACTGCAATTACCACACAGCAGGCTGCATGCAATTAGCAAATGGTGGCCACCAATTGGTGCAGTGGCCATCACATGCACATGTGCAAATACCTATAAAATTAGGCTGTAATTGCTGCCCACACACTCAATCACTCTATTGCAGAGACAGAGAGAGAGAGAGAGAGAGAGAGAGAGAGAGAGACAGTGAAAAGCAAAAGGAAAACGCAAAATAAATAATACCAACTCATACAAAGGAAAGGTATGTAACAGATGTGTATTTACTGGCATGTAGTAAATGTTTTTGAAGAGTACTCTACATAATGTGAACCATTCATATGTGGCAGCAGTACATATCTATGCACAGATGTCCTGCTTAACTACTTCCATGGACAATTTAGTGTCTAGCTGGGTGCAGTGGGACATAACTGTGAAATATGTAACTCAGCATTAAATGTCAAACATCTGATCCATGTTATCTGTGTCTGTACAGTAGTGTGGACAATGGCTGTTTGGGGGATTAGCGCAAACATTTATATAAACATGGTTGTGACAGAGAAACACATGCATGACAGTCATATTAAAGTTTAGCTTAGCATTGGCAACTGCTGTACCAGGCTAGTATGCTAATCTAGCATTTGTAGCTATATATATATATATATATATATATATATATATATATATATATATATATATATATATATATATATATATATATATATATATATATACCCCCTCTAATGTTACTGTGTGTTCACATCTGACACCTGTTCATGTTGCAGCAAGGCCCAACAGTTCAGTTGTGAGGTCCAGGGACTTACAACAGTGTGGTACTTGTGTGTGTATGGCACACACATACGGAGAGATATATATGCGTCATATATATTAACATCTGTATATGTGCATAGAGCAAGGGACATATTGCAACTGTTTGTGAAGGGTGGACATATATATGGTGGTGAAGGTTGTTATGTGCATATTTGTATGTAGGTTTTAGGGTGTGACAAACAAGACAGCATACAGTGCTGGTATATGACATGTTGTGGTTAAACACTGTCTGTGTTTTGTTCAGTTTGCAATGTTGCAGCCAGTGAGGCCTGCTACAGCTACATGGGCTGAGAACACGTTCAATGTATTTCTCACAAGACTGTGCGATATTATTACATTACTGTATACCTCACATCCTTTGTATAATTGATATTCCCACCATGTTGGTGTACTGTATATGTGCCTATATGTATATGTACACCAATGGATGTGTATATGTATGCATTCATATATATATATATATATATATATATATATATATATATATATATATATATACACACACACATATATATATATATATATATATATATATATATATATATATATATATATGTATGTATATATAGAGAGTCATATATAGTCATACATACCCACATCTACTTGTTGCAATAGATTCTATGTAAAGTTGACTGAGTGTGATGGTCAATGTGTTGGTGAATGTGTCAAAGATGTGTATTTGTGAGATAGCTTAGTGGGAAACTGTTTCTGTCACGGTATTATGTGTCCTTGCTTTGATCCCAGCAAAAGCTGTGTATGCTGTTGCTAGGCAGATAAAGCACTATGGCATACAGTCTGATGTAGTCCATTGGTGTTAACTGGGGTGTGTCATTGGAGGCTAAAGCACTACATGTATGCTTATTCTTTTGACACTCACATTGCTAAAGTGGTTAGAAAGACCTTCTACATTGCCCACCTGATCATGAAGGGATTCACATCCAGATCTAGTGATGTCATTGTTCCCCTGTACTCTTCACTTATCAGACCAATGATCGAGTACAATGCCCCATTCAGGATGCATCTCACCAGACATCTGCAGCAATTGGAGAGACCCCAAAAGTTCCTCACCAAAAGGATAAAGGGACTCCAAAATCTGTCATATGCTGCCAGATTGAAGAAACTCCAGCTCTATTCAGTCGCATACCGTCTGCTCAGAGGTGACATGTGCCTGACATACAAGGCCATGTCCAACCCGGAATTAATGGACATGCTCCACCTCAAAAATCCAAATCCACCAAAACCACTAGAGCAGCGACTTAAACCTTAGCATGGTTATAAATAGGACATGCTGGAGGGATAGATTTATCACTCAGAGACTCCTATGCTGTGGAATAAAATCCCGGTCCATGTGAGGCAGAGCACCTCGCTGGCTCTGTTCAAGAGAAATCTTGACCTGTGGATGGGAGATCGTAGGTTTACCCCGGGAATAATCTCTGTGTCACTGCTGGACAGAGGCACAACAAACTAATGGGCACAGTATTTTTTCATATAAGGGGTGGCGTAAGCCACAAAACCTTGGGCTAGGCTTATAAATGCCTTAGGGCAGATAGCCTAGTATAAACCTATGAACCTATGAACCTATTGATTGGTACTGATGTTGAATCCAAATCCTGTATGAACTGTAGTACTACTTGAAGCTGTAGGCCTAAACAGCAAAGTATGGTGTATGTCCACATTGCTTGGAATCACTGTTTTGTGTGGTCCCTGTAGTCCTCACAGATTACATTCCTCAGGCTTAAGGTTTTGTAAGTACTGACACATAGTACTGTATGGTACACAGGTAAAGCTTATCTGGGTTGCCATACCTTTGTGTCTTGTAATTATGTCTGATGTGTGTGTGGTTATGCCTGTAACATGTCCTCTGTCATATGTGTGTTACAAGATATAACTGCGTATCTAGCAACATTTATAGTTTACTACAGCAGTATGCCACCTATATCCACAATTGTGCACATATTTTAGCCACGGGTTTGCCATCAACAAGTTGTGTGGTATAATGGTAATACTGTAACTGCACGTTACAAACATTGCGATGGATGACATATTTTTTTATGCATTTGCTTGATCTATACCTTCTGTGGCTAGGTGGTGCATTGTGTCGCATGCAGTGTGCCATGTACTGTTGTGATTTTATTTTGTTGCTGTGCAGAACATGGTTTATTATATACAGCATGCCAGGCACTTTCAAGCAGTTGTGGGGTGAGCACTGATAAGTGGTATTGAAAGTGTTTAATCTCAGTCAGCTAATAGGTTGCTATATATGGCAGTTCAGTCATATCCGTACTGTATAATGTTGTGTGCTATATGACTTGCTCAGACATATTTTTTTTGTCTTCCAGGGATCATGGCCCACCATCATAATCCCAGCTACAGTAGTGCTGAAGATGACCTTATTACCAGCTGTCTGATTCAGCACTACAGCCTACTATTCTCTAGAACCAGCCAACACCAGCATGAGCGTACTGCACTGAGGCAAGATGTTGTCCGGAGGGCAAATGACATAGGCATGCATAACCAGAAATATGAGCAGGTACGCCATCACTGTAGTGATTTGCTTTGACATGTCCAGCAGCATGCTTCTTATGTCCGTAGACAACAGCTTGCAACAGATGGTGGGGTTAACATCCACCATCCCTTACCAGAGTGAATGAGCTGCTCCTGAGCCTGGTGGCACCTGCCTAACAACAACAGCAGACATTTACCTTGATGGAGGTTGGGGCCACCCAGCAAGAACACATGGAGCGTGCAGGTAACAGGGCATATCTATAGACTACTGTTACCTCTATTGGTAGATCATGATATGTGAAATGTGTACTGTGTAGTTAGAAGATGTGGAGCCTGTTGTTGTGCAATACTGATCATTTGGAACATAATCTGTAGGCCTGTGAATGTAAACTATTGTACTACTATAAGATTGTAAACCCACAGTAGCAATGCCACAGTTGTCAACACTGATAAACTGTATCATATCAATGTAGGTCCCTCTGGTGTGACAGCAAGGCAGCAGACACATGCTGGTGAGTGTGTTCTACATTTATTATTGCAAATAAAAAGTGCATGTCATAGTTAAGGTGTAGACCATGTACACATGTAACACACCTACACATAATGCATGCTGTGCATGTTTGCTGTGAGACTACGCACATCTCAGTAATGTGATTAGCTGCCTCAAACACATGCAATACACAGACCATCTCAAACAAATGTGGCTACACTGTAGTGACCATTGGATAGGCAGAGTTGATACGCATGCACACAACATACAAAACTATGTCATACACAGAACATGTTAACATACTACACATGAAGTATTCACAAACCCTCTGTAAAGTCACACTCCAGTATCCCAAATGTCATCCACACAGCACAAATATACCTGAGGGGTAGAGGCCTATCATGGGGCAGTGAAACACACTGCAACACACAACACATTCATGTTAGGCAAGGCTCCTTAATGGTCTCCTTACAAACCCATGTAACAACTGGCTGTGAAATGGTGAATGTAGCCATGGTAGTGCAGTTCTGGTACAGCATGATAGGTGCTGGTTTGGGACACATTTGTAGACTTGAGTAACCACATGATGCTTCATGATGATAGCTTATGGTACTACACCCCATCCAGTTATTGTAACCACAGTACTACACATAGCTTTCATTGCTATACACCTCAATGTTGTGTGTGTGCAAACATATGACACTATAAACAATATGTATACCAATCACCATTTGCACAACCAACACATATATGTCTTGTAATGCTATTGAGTGGCTAGGTCATATGACACAAAATGGGTATGTGTGATGTTTAAATATGCATTTGTGTCTTAGCATGCCATGTCATGGACGACACTGGCATGTCCACAATATGATCTACACTCACCAAACTACTGTACATTGGTTATGTGGACCAATGGTATTCCATCAGTTATACATGCACCACTGATTTTGTGTGTATACACATCATGCATGAGCTAAAACTGTGTCCATAATTATTTACTAAAGACACAGAGACTCTAATCAGAACTGGATATCTATGTGACACACACATACATATCCAGCCATGGTATGTATACCTGTGAGTGATGGTGCACAGTACATTAAAGAGTGTTTAATACTTGCACAGCATTGTTGTGCCCATGTATACATTGCGTTCCAGTGGGAGGCCAATCACCGAACAACAAAACACATGCATCAAAGTCATGTATACTGTTAGTAACAAGGACTGTCTACACTCGCACTGCATGCTGTTGAGCAACACATGTACTGCATGCTGACATGTGTGATATGACTGTTTGGCTTGTGATACTGTACCCCACTATCAACTGCTATTGAGTATGTTCTGAGATTGCTGGTGTTGTGTGTGTGTGTGTGTGTGTGTGTGTGTGTGTGTGTGTGTGTGTGTGTGTGTGTGTGTGTGTGTGTGTGTGTGTGTGTGTGTGTGTGTCTGCTTTAGTGAGGAGTGTATTTGTGCGCATGTGTTCATGTGTGCATGTGTGCATGTGTTCTGACATCATGTACAGGTCTTAAAGTGTGTTTCCTGTTTTACTCTCACAGGTGCTGAGGTTGGGCTAGTTCAGTGCAGCAGGGAACCTGATGTCACTGACACAAATAGTGATAATGAGAATAGGTGTGTTGAGGCACAGGCATGTTTGTCAGGGTCTGTTGTTGGGCCACCAATTGACAGTACATAAAAGTCTCCACCCCATCCATGCACACAGTCATACTGCCTGTACATCCATCATCACCAGTGCCCTTAGCAGAGGGACAGTGTACAGTCGGCAATGGCCAGGACAATGTGGTATCTATGGCACATGCATCAGGACACAGCAGCCATAGCCAGATGTCTGGAACGGTACCACATAGGCAGATGTCCAGGGGTTCTCATCAGAGCACTGCTGGTCATCTTGCCCCTAGCAGATGTGCCGCGACTCTTACAACTACACACATATTTCAGGCTGTCATGGAGGCACAGGCACGTATGGAGCGGTACACCAGCCAGGGACTATGGGCACAGAGGGCTCATAACACCTCTGTAAATGACAGTATCTGTGACCTAGCAGGTGCCATATGTAATTACACTGAGGTCATTGATAGACGTTAGGGTGAGACATTAGATGTCCTCCACAATGTCATGTCCATGCATCAGGACAGTGCGCGATGGTTGAGACGTGGACATGGACGTATGCCAGCAACATCATCAGCTGGCAGTCGCCTTGGATGTCCATCAAGTTATAGCTGCTCCCATAGTGCCAGTACCAGCCCTAGCAATGTTGGGAGGGGCTGTCCATAGATCATCCTAGAAGACCACGTGCACATGGCTCTGACCAGTCCCAGCAGGGACCTGGATCCAGTGGACATATGTCAACCTCTGAGAATAGTACCCAGTCTGGATTAGTACCTGATACTGTCTGTAGCATCCTTGCCAGGCACAGGTTCCGTATCCATGGCCAGAGACGGTGATCAGTAAAGCCTGCCAGGTACAGTCTGAAGCTGTCCCACAAATCCCCGTATATGGCAGCCACATGGTGGAACTGTGTGCATGCAGACACACACAAATAAAGCAGACACCTAGGGCAAACATATATCCGCACACATTACATACACATTGGCCCATAACAGTAGTCTTGGCCCTCACACACACACTCATACACACATGTCGATTGTATGGCTCAATGTAGGCCTCTGGCAAACCAACAACACACCCTGTATATATGATGAAACCTGTGCCACATCCTGCTATCTGTAACATTGATGCAGGAACAGGCTAACATGGTGCTGATGCACAGGGTGACTTTATAACAGAATAGCAATGTTAGCATGTTGTCACCAGTAAAGTGTAATGATATCCTTGAAGGTGTAGCTGAGCAGGCATGATGCATTAAAACTATAATTATCAATGTAGTATTGTTTACACCAGTGTTTATTCCAATTGTGTATTGTCTGCCCATGTGCCACTTGGCTGATGTGTGTAGTTTTGTCAGCATGTGTTAGAGAGTGGACAGTAAGTGTGGGGTGTGTGCAGCACAGATTTACAGGTGTACATTTCTGAACATGGTTGAGGTGCACTGTCTGCATGTACATGCATATTGGACACATTGGCAGGGTGACATGCCCTGTATTAGACAGTGTTAACACTCCATAGTTTCTATTGGTGGCCATTATGCATTGTACTACACACATTTTGGAACTTGAGTACATGTGTGTATGACACGGTTTGACACTGTGCTGTGGGTGATAGTGTTGTTACTATCTGTCATTGGTTTGCATTCTGATAGTACTGATAACCTCAACAGCCTGACCATAAACAATTGTTAGATGATGTCTTGACAACTGACATACAGATTTAGGACACACAGTAACATTTGCAGCCTTCAAGTACTATTCTATGCCAGTAACCAGTGGTATTCACCTGCACTCAGTCCTGGGACCACTCCCGTTTGGCATATAGCTTTCTTAGGTACAAGCAAACACAGTAGGTATATGTCTGGCCACGTTTGGCAATGCATACTGTGGGCTATAATGCATTCTCCAGATGACACACACATCCTCCAAAAGGGTATCATACAGACAGATACCTGGTGTCAAACCCATGCTGTAAAGCTATAAGCCAAATAAAGCAGTCATCCACTTTTACAAAACATAGTATCCTCAGAGTACCACATAGGTAGTAGCCCCCAAAATGTTGAACAGGTACCGATGTATACATAGAGCCATGTGTTATGTCATCTCTCCTTTGATAATCACATTTCCAAAGGGTTTTGGAAATCCCTCTATGGATCACATAAGCAATAAGGGGTCTGCATGCATATCCACAAAGAATGTTGCACACCTATAATAACTAGCCATCTTTGACAGACTTTGCTGCTTGTGAACAGGTTTAAAATATACCTCAGGCATAAACCCTCACTCACACTATTCAATAGAAACCGTAATGAGTGTATGTGAAATGGATGACATAGGCCAGGGATCACTGCAGTGGCTAGGCTTGTCACAAGCATACAGATGTGACCTAAGGTCTAGAAAGTGGCATCACAATCTGGCAAAGATAACAGATATGTTCATGGAGAACGCAGGGTTCCCACCTATGAAATAATTGAGGTCACATGTATGTGTATGTATTTGCCACACAGCTACCTGACATATGTAATGCACATACTGTTGTCATTGTAATATGTCATACAGTACTAAAAGCAAAACCCATACCATATTGACCAACAGTGTCACACACCTGGAGTATACACACAGTCACTAAGTGCAGGATTCAAACCCCTACCTAACTACTTTATGATACTAGAGCAGTACGAATTAACACAATGCGCAATGCACATTACTGGGAGTTCTCTTTTCCACAGGTATATTTGTATGATGGCGACATCATCAGACTTGACAAAGATAAGTATACCACTTTTAAGGCGTTTCAGTAGTCTCCAAAAATGTTGCTCCTCTCCAAGGAGACACACACACTCTTATACAGTTAGCAAGTGCAGGATTCAAACCCCTACCTAACTATTTATAATACTACAGGAGTATGCATTAGCAGGACTCGCTATATACATTACTGGGAATTCTCCTTTCCACAGGTATATTTGTAGGATGGTGACATCATCCGACTTGACAAAGATAAGTACAGCACTTTTAGGGTGTTTTAGTAGTCTCCAAAAAGGTTGCTCCTCTCCAAGGAGACACACACACACACACACACACACACACACACACACACACACACACACACACTCTCATACAGTTGTCAAGTGCAGGATTCAAAACCCTACCTAACTACTTTATGATACTACAGCAGTGAGCATTTACACAACGTGCTATACACACACACACACACACACACGCTCTCATACAGTTGTCAAGTGCAGGATTCAAAACCCTACCTAACTACTTTATGATACTACAGCAGTGAGCAATTACACAACGTGCTATACACATTATTGAGAGGTCTTCTTTCCACAGGTATATTTGTGGGATGGTGACATTACCAGACTAGACAAAGTGGGTTACATTAGGTGACATTAGGTGGGCTACTTAGTAGGAATTTCTAAACACTTTGGCAATGTGATCATCAAAGGAGAGTTTACTATTTACCTGGGTTCCCAGGGCCATAATTACATTCTCCGTACATACTGGATTACCACCTATGTGGTAATTTGTGTGCACTGTGTTTTATCCAAAGGGGATGACTATGCATTTTTTGGCATTCTGCTTCAGGGCATTGTTTTGAAACCAGGTATCTGTCTCTGTAAGACGCTTCTGGAGAATGTCAGTGTCAGCCGTAGAGTCAATTATGGACCACAGTTAGCAGTCATCTGTAAACTTGTTCAGCCATACTCCTCCTGTGCTTTCCTGTACCTCTGAGCAGTATCTACTGAACAGGTGGGGTCCCAGGACCAAGACCTGCAGGATGCCATTTGTGAATGGTTTAGAGTAGGACATGGCACCCGCAACTCTGAACATGTGTGTTTGATCTGTGAGCCAGTTGGCCACCCATCCTGTGACATAGGTGTTAATGTTCAAGCTGGTAAGCTTGTCCATGATGACAGAGTGGGGAATGGTGTCAAAGGCCTTAGTGAGGTCCAGGTGGGATGGTTGGACTACTTTCACCTCCATCTGTGTCCTTGGTAACTGTATCAAAGAAGTCAAGTAGGTTTAGGAGGCAGGATCTGCCTTTAACAAAGCCAAGTTGGGTAGAGTCCAGTGTCTGGTGGTTCCCAATGTCTCTGTTTATGGGTTCCATGATAATTTGCTCCATAGCTTTGCAGACCAGGCTGAGTAGGCCTATAGGGCAATAGTTTCCAGGTTCTGTTGTGGCACCATCTTTGTGGAGCTGGATGACTGTTACTGTATGCCATTCTTTGGGTACATAGCCTGTGGTAAGTTTGAGTCTGGACAGTGAATGTAGGTGAGGGTGTAGTTTCTTTTGGAGCTGGTGTAAGATGCAGCCTGGGACACCATCCAGTCCCATTGATGCTGTGTTTTTAGCTTTGGAGAGGGCTGTTTTTACCTGCAGGTCCATGAAGTCTGGGGCTCTGCATTCTTCTGGGATGGACACAGGCCCTTTTGGGGGTGATGGGGGGAGTTTGCACTGAACTTGTCCACCAGTATGTGGGCAATGTCAGTTGGTTCAGTGTATTTTTTGCCATTTTGCAGTAGCTGACAGCATATTTGAGAGTTGCCACCTAAATGTTTGGTATAGCTAACAAAGGCTTTGTGGTTGTTACTCTTACCTTCCTTGGCAATTTGTCTTTAGAAACTGGACTTGGATTATTTTATGAGCGATCATTGCTTCTTCCTAATAATGATCAGTAATGCCTTTCCTTTTGTGAAGTTTGCTCTATCGTGCGTTCATTTCCTCCTTCAGTTGTATAGCTTATTTATGGGCAATGACCACCAGATTGGTTTCTTATTTTTGGAGGAATGCATCTTGGTTTTATTTGGGATGTCTCGATCCATGCATCCCTGTAGATGCTCATAGAATGCACTTGTAAATGATTCTGCAGATTGTATAGCATTATCCTATAGCAAGGGGGCTTTGGAACTTTCCACTTTGGTCTTGAGAAATGTGCAGTTTGCTTTTGAAAATTTCTTCACAGTGATTTCCTTGACTGGGGGGGGGCAGGATGTGGATGCCCAGTGTGATTACTTTAAGATCTGATATTACCAGCGAGGGGTTTATCTCTGTTGTGGAACACTGGTACCCCATGTTGGTGATGATCAGGTCCAGTATGTTGTCACCTCTAGTGGGTGTGGTGACCAGCTGATCCAGGGCGTTTGAGTTTTTAAACTCTAGGAAGCTTTGGGCAAAGGATGTTGTACATGAGTAATTCTCCCAGACAAAGTTTGGGTAGTTGTAATCTCCTCATATAATGGTGTTTGGTAGGACCTTTATATATTCCACTGTTTTCAGGAATACTGAGTGAGGTTCCTGAGACAAGGTAGGTGATCTGTAGCAGGCTACAATCTGATAAGCAGCTTTGCCCAATGTTAGTTGCACTTGCATGGTCTCCAAGGCCTCATGCTTTGCCACTAACCTGAAGGTGTGGGTATCCATAAGGTAAATGGATACACTCCTTCCTTTTGTATTTCACTCTGGGTTTTGGGGCCGAAGATCAGAGGGATTGTGAGTGTTTTACATGGAGCATGTCCAACAGCTCTGTGTTTGACATAGCTTTGTATGTTAGGCAGAGATCACCTCTGAGTAGGCGATATGCGAGAGAGTACAGCTGGAGCATTTTGAGATGGTCCGTGTATGGCATGTATTTCAGGCCACTAATGCTCTTTGTGAGGAATTTCTGCAGGCTTTCCAGTTGTGGTAGAGGTCTTGTGAGGTACATAGCAAAAGGGACGTTATACTCTATTATGGATCTAGTGAGTGATGAGTAGAGGGGAACAATGTCCTCTTCTATTCTGCATGAGACACTTTTGTGATGAGGTGTGCCACGTAGAATGATTTCCTGACTACTGTGGAGATGTGATTATCACAGGTGTGTCCACTGTCCACCTGTGACCCAAGGTCTCTTATCACACTTTCAGTGTTAAGTATACTACTGCCTATGTTGTAGTTCATGGCTACAGAGTTTTTACCAAAGGGGATGACAATGCACTTTTTGGCATTGAGCTTGAGGCCATGGCTTTGACACCAGGCATCTGTCTCAGTGAAGCCCTTTTGTAGGATATCCACATCTTTAGTAGTTTTAATTATGGCTCCTAGTTTGTAGTCATCTGGAAACTTCATTAGCCACTGACCTTCCATGTTAAAGTTTACTTCAGGAAAGTAGATACCAAACAGGACAGGACCCAGGACTGAACCCTGTGGTACTACACTTGTCACTGGTCCAAAGTCATACTTGGAGTCTGCTACTTTCACAGTGTGCATTCTATCAGTGAGCCAGTTGGCAACCCATCTTGTGACATAGCAATTTATACCTAGTTTAGTGGGTTTATCTATAATTCCAGAATGAGGGATGGTGTTGAAACCCCTGGCAAGATCTACATAGGCTGTGTGAACCACATTACCCTTGTCTACAGTTTTGGTGACTGTTTCAATGACGTCTATCAGGTTTAGGAGACACAATCTGCCTTTTACAAACCCAACATGGTTGTGGTCCAGAGTTTGGAGATTACCAATGTCTTTTTTTATACATTATATGATGATACATTCCATGGCCTTGCAGAGCAGGCTCATCAGGCTAATGGGGTGCAAATTCCTGAGGCCATGGTGGCTCCCCCCTTGTATAGTGGGATAACCGTCACTGTACGCCATTCAGCAGGCACAAAGCCTGAGGTGAGGCTATGACTGAACATGGTATGTAGGTGTGGTGCCTGTTCATTCTGTAGTTTGTGTAGAACACAGCCTGGGATGTTATCTGGTCCCATGGATGCTGTGTTCTTGGCTTTGGAGAGTGTTTTTTACCTGTGCAGCCATGATGATAGCAACTTTGCAGTCTTCTTTTATACAGATGTGCTCTTTCATGGGTGAGAGGGGGGTAAAGTTAGCACTGATCCTATCTGCCAGGCTGTTGGCAATATCAGTTGGGTCTGTATATTTAGTGCCATTGTGCTGTAACTCAGAGCAGATCTGAGTGCTGCCATTGAGATTCTTGACATGGCTATAGAATGCTTTGTGGTTGTCTTTAGAATCAGTGTCATTTTGTTTTCATAACTAGCTTTGGAGGATTTTATCAGGGATCACAGCCTCTTACTGATGTTGACCATGGAGCTCGTCCCCTCATGGGATTTTACCCTCTTTTGCAACAGTTTCTTCCTTCTGTTGTGAAGTTTGTTTACGGCAGGGGAAGACCAGATTGGCTTCCTTTTCTTGGAGGATAGCGTCTTGTTTCTGTTTGGGATAGCACGATGCATGCAGTCATGTAAGTGCTTATAAAGTGCAATTGTGAAGGATTCAGTAGTCGTAACTGTATTGTCCATCTGCATGGGTGTCCTGCAGTTCAGCACTTCTGTCTTTAGAAGCATGAAGTTCGCTTTGGAGACATTTTTTAACATGGTTTCCTTAATGGGGGGGGGGGTCCAGAATGTGGATATGTAGGGAAATTAGCTTATGGTCAGATGGGACCAATGAGGCACTGACTTCAGGTGTGGGACAGCGGTCACGCAGGACAAACCAAACCCCGTAACCAACACAAATAACCACAAAGTGAGCTAAATACTACTCATTGCCGGAAGTCTCAGCCTCCAGATGCACACACTCGAGGCACTTCTCATTATGGAGAATACTGATATCTGTGCAGTAACAGAAACCTAGTTCAAGGCTCCAGAGAGCAACCAGCACTACCAGGATACTACTCATTCCATACCTTCCAGCATCAGAACCTGGATCATAGCACATAGGGTAGGGATGTATCCATATTCATCAAGGATACTTACACCTCACTCTACATGCTATCTACAGGATATCTACCCATAGAATGTTGCACAGCAACGTTCTTCACACTCCACATGGGTGGGGCCACCCTTGGCATTCATGCTTTATGAGCCTGATGAGTGTGTTCTGCAAGGCAATGGAGCCAATCATAATGGAAGTCAACAATACAGAGATTGGGAACCTTCACACAGTTGAGCACACCCAGTTTGGCTTTGTCAAATGCAGACATGCCTCCTGAACTGTGAGGATTTCTTTGACAGTTACCAGGCTACAGATGATTGAAATGAGCCCAACACAGCCTACCTATACCTCGCTAAGGCCTTTGACACCATTACCCAGTCAGGTATCATAGATGAACTCACCAACCTGGTCAAGAATCCATACATCACAAGATGGATTTCAAACTAGCTCACAGATAGATCCCACACATTAAGAGTTGCTGGCTACATGTCAGACTCTACACCGGTAACGACTGGTGTCCCCCAGGGTACAGTCCAGGGGTCCCTCCTGTGTGGTATAGACTTCTCAAATGTGCATGCCAACACAGGAGGGTTGTGGTTGATTAAGTCTGCTGGGAACTGTAAAGTGTTTGCCATAATAGATTCTCCGGAAGACAGACATATTCTCCAGAAGGGACTCTATGAGACAGATGTGTGGTGTCAGAATCATGGCCTGAAGCTCACTATGGAGGAATGCATAGTGATCCTCTTTGTTGAAAACAAAATACCCACAAACTACCACATAGGTGTTACCCCCTTAAAAATGACAAGGTGATAAGTGATCTGGGGACACAAGTAGATAGTCATCTTTTCTTTGACAACCATGTTGCCAAAGTGATTGGGAGATCCTATGTGGCCCACCGCTCAGCACTGAAATAAATAGGACATGCTGGAGGGACAGATTCATAACCCAGAGGCTCCCTTCACTCTGGAATAAAATCCCAGTCCAGGTTAGGCAGAGTCCCTCATTGACATTCTTCAAGAGGAATCTTGATGAGTGGATGGGAGATCGTAGGTTTACCCCAGGTATCACTTCTGTGTCACTGTTAGACAGAGGCACAGTAAACTAACCTCGAAAAAAGGCATAGCAAAATAAATTTAAAATGGGTGGTGAAAGCCAAACACATTCTGGCTAGGCTTATAAATGCCCTAGGGCAGATAGCCTAGTATGAACCTATGAACCTATGAACCGAATCAACACAGGATTTGCATCAGGATTCAAAGAGGTAGTGTTGGCACTCTACTCTTACATCATCAGACCCATCACTGAGTACAGTGCATCATTTTGGATGTAGTCGACTTAGCATATCCAGCAGCTGTAGAGACCACATAGGTACCTCACAAAGAGGATTACTGGCCTCAAACAGTTGTGTTATGCAACACAACTGGTAAAACTAAATCTGTTCTTTGTTGTGTACCGCCTACTCAGAGGCACACTCTGCCTAACATACAGAGCCATGTCCAATACATAACTGTTGAACATGCTCCATCTACAGATAACAACGTTGAGTTACCCTACACATTCCAGGGATATGAACCTCATCACAACGATGAATACAACATGCTGGTGGGATGGAGTACCATCCCAGACACTTGCCTTACTGTGGAACAGAGTCCCAATGTACATCAGACAGAACCCCTCACTGACACTCTTCAATTGGAACTTTGATGAGTGGATGGAAAACAGACAATTCATGCCAGGCATCACATCAGCAGCCCCACTAAAAAGGGGCTTAGGGTACTAACTATTAGAATTAGACCTTGGGAGACTACCCAATGGTGTGGTGAAAGCTGCACAACTTGAGTAGGCTGATATATGCCTTCGTGGAGATATGAACCTATGCAGATAGTAGATGTGTACTTCATTGTACATACTATGAACCTATGTGATAGGTACATGTCTACAAATAGTAGATGTGTACTTCATTGTACAGTCATGTTGTACAGCAGGCACATGGACCACATACACTGTAATGCTTACAGATACTGGTGGCTGTTATGTACAGTGGGAGATATGTGCACCTCATGTTTTTCTTGACATTGGGATGTGTGCTGGGTGGGACAGTCCTGGATGGCTCCCTGTCATGGTCACCCTCTTACATATATCTCTGCCTAGGTAGGTAATAGGCTATTTTCCTTATAAGTATGGCCAGAGTGTGCAGCTATCACCACCCATGGAGTTAGTTCCCTAGGCCTCTGTGTAGTAGAGCTGATGAAGTGATCCATGGTGTGACAGTTCAGTTTCACTTACACTCATCAAGGCTCTTCTGGAAGAGTGTCAGTGAGTGACTTGGCTTAATGTCAGTTGGGAGCCTGTTCCAAAGCAAGGGAAGTCTGTGAGTTAGTAATGTATCCCTCCAACATGTTCTATTTAATGTTGTGATGATGATATCCCTAGAGCATGTGGTACAGTGAGCTTGGGTTTACTTCAGATAGCGCATGTACATCAGTTCTGCATTGGACATGGACCTGTCTGTTGGGCAGAGATCTCCTGAGTAGACAGTATGCAACAGAGTACAGACTGAGTTAAATTCAGTCTTGTTGTATGGGGCAACTGTTTGAGGTCAGTAATCCTCTTGTTGAGGTACTTCAGTGGTCTTTCCAGCTGCTGAAGGTGCCTAGTCAGATTCATCGCAAGTGTGTTGTGGTACTCTAACTACTTTGTGAATGTGTTTCTGGAAGTAGAGATGACTATCCACATGTGTCCATAGATCCCCTATTATCACCTCCATATTTAGGGTGTTGGCACCTATGTGGTATTTGTCTGACTGTAGCTCAAGGCCATAATTTTGACACCACATCTGTCTGACTGAGACCCTTTTTAAGGATTTCTCTGTTGTCCCAAACAACAATTATGACAACTCTTTTGCAGTCATCCACAAACTTTGCTAAACATAGCCCTTGTGTGTTTGACTGTATTTCTGAAAAATATACACCAGACAGGAGGGGTCCCAGGACTGAGCCATGGGGGACAGCAGTTGTTACCAGCTTGAACAGGAGACCACAGTTCTTACCTTGTGAGATGCATCTGGTTCCAAGTTGGCAATCCATCAGATGACATAAATATTTATGCACAGGTTGTTGATTTTGTGGATACGACATGTGTCTGGGATGTTGGAAAAGGGCTTTTCAAGGTCTATGTGGAACGTGTGTAGCTCATTTCATTGATATATGTCCTGGGTGACTGCCATGAAAACAGTCTAGCAGGTTTGGGAACCATGATCTGCCCCTGACCAAACCAAAATGTGTAGGGTTGGGTGTTTGTAGGCTCCCAGTAGCTCTGTTTATGAGTTCCATCATGATGGACTCCATGGCCTCGCAGATCAGGCTTGTGGTGTGTGCCAAACATTGCTGTAACCCATTCAAATGTTTCCTATCCTCCTGTACAGAGGGTGAGTCTCAGACTGTTCAGGTGCAGGGTCTGTTTGTTTTGGACCTCACATATGACACAGCTAGGGAAACCATGCCATCCCATATTCACTGTGGTTTTAGGTTTGGAAAGAGCTGTTTAACCATTGTATATGTGATTTCTGGGTTTTCACAATCTCCAGGTATGATAATGGGCCCTTTTGTCAGTGAGAGGGGGGTAAATATGTATGAACCTGTCTGACAAGATGTTGGCAATGTCAGTCATGTACATGTATTCATTTACACTTTGCAGTGACACAGAACATATATGTGTTTACATTGATATTTGTGACATAGCGAAAGAAAGCTTCATGGTTCTCTATGGACTCTGACAATATTTTTGCCAGAATATGGATTGGATAATGTTAGGAGTGCTCTTTGTTTATTGATGATACTGATTGGAGATTTATTGATCCTCTTTGAATTTTCACTTTCTTTGAACAACTTGGTACTTGTAGTACATAGTTTGATTATGACAGGAGTCCAATATATTATATGGGTCTGTTTTCATATAACTGTGTGCGCAAGGCAGGATTGGTGAATAGTGACAAGTTTCTGGGGTAAGAACTGCAACTGCGCAAGGCAGGATTGGTGAATAGTGACAAGTTTCTGGGGTAAGAACTGCAACTGCCAGATATGTGTGGCCCACTGCTGTACTCAGATATGGCTTAAGTGTGTGAGCACGCCCAGTATGACCTTTCTGTATGTTGCTGACTGAAATTTGCTAAATTTAAGTGTGTGAACATGCCAGTATGGACATATATACTATATGTGAGTGAAAAATCAAGTTGTTTTTTACTTCAGGGCTCACCTTTGTGTTGTACATCGACAGGAAGCATGCTGTGCCTGCAGGGCTTCCATGAGTCACTTTGCATAGACTTATCAACATTTCTACATACAGGGGGGACAGCTATTATTTGTACATTTCTACCCGGGGGGAACTCCAGATTGTTACTGTGGGTGTACATAGGATGAGGGGTTCACCTGACACATACACATTTGCTAGGCCTGCACTGATATGTCAGGTACTCTATTTCAGTCTGTACTGTTGCCTATCGTACTGGCTTGAGGCATACTACTGTACTACAGATCTTAGCTTCTAATTTCATGTATATTAGTTTGTGACTTCATAGCCTACCCAACCCACATCACACTGCCTGGCCTGCTGTTATCTGTCCGCATAGGCCTGGGGCAAAGTTACTCATATGTCTCTTCAGAGGGCATGATACAGCATTTGTTTGTGTTTGCGTTAGTCTACAATTGTCCTGCTATGTCTGTGCCAGTGAAATGCTGTCATGGCTTAGTGGTTCAGTACTGACTATAGTGCACAGTATCCTGAGTTCGAGCCCTGTAACTGCTTTTTATTTTCCTGCTGGGCAGACCTGACTGGTTAAGGAACAGTAAAGCAGATGTGAGCGTGTTTACCCGACTTTGCTCGACTTTGCCCAACATTGCCCAACTTTGCTCAACATTGCCCGACATTGCGCTGGTTAGTGCAGTGCACAGCTCTGCGCAATTGTGCTTAAATATGCTAAATAGTGGTAAAATGTGCTTAGTACTGCTTTATATTGCTTAAAATAGGGCAATCATGCCTCAGGTGGTGCTGCAGAGCTGCCTGTGTCGGATGCACATAGTACACTCCCTATACATGTTTGAAAACAGGTAGTGTCAAGTTAGGCATCCCTTTTATTGCATGTGCGAGTCAGAGAGAGGTGTCATTCCCAGGGTTCCTACTGAGTCAGTGTATGTGGCATGCGTTGCCTCTTTGCCAAGGCCAAGGCATACTGGGCATGCCTCCTTCTGCCTACTGGGGCAGGTTCAGGTTGTTCCTCCTCCAAGTCACTTTGTGCCTGTGCAGGCCTTGGCAATGGTGGGGGGCTGTCTGGCCCTACCCCATGCTGTTCTTGCTGCAGTTGTTTTTGCAGGATCATGTTGTGTACCATGGCACATACCATGACAATTTGGGTACATGTAGTTGGTGAGTACTGCAAGGCTCCACCAAATGTGCCCAGGCACCGGAACCGTGACTTGAGCATCCCAAACACACGCTCAATAATGTTTCTTTTTTGTGCGTGTGCCTCATTATGGAGTTCTTGTTCAGGTGTGTGTGCATTTCTGATGGGTGACATCAGCCATGGCTCCAGTGCGTATCCTGCATCCCCGACTAGGTGACCGTCAGGGATGTCCTCATTGCCAAATCTCTGGTACAGCTGCATCAGATGCCAGATGTGGGAATCGTGATAGCTTCCAGGGCAGCCAGTACACACATTCATTATTATGCCCTGGGCATCGCACACGACCTGGCAGTTGATGGAGATGAAGCGCTTGCAGTTGATGTAGACCCTACCCCACTCACTGGCTGGTGCTTGGATGTGTATGTGCGTGCAGCCTATTGCACCCACTACCTCAGGGTATTCTGCTATTTGCTGGAAAAGAAGCATATTGTTGTCCAATGCCTCACTGGAATTGGGGAAATATACATGCTCACCAACATGTGCTGACATGGCATCCATGAACTGGTGCAGTACCCTGGATGCTGATGCCTGTAAAACCCCCATCACATTGCCAGTTGGTCTCTGGAAGGTACCTGTCACTAGTATTCATAGGCCAACACATACCTTGGTATCCACTGGGATGGGTTCCCCTCTCTTGGTTCTGTGTGTGAGGCGTGGCCGGCACAGCTCAACAATTTGCTGCAGGAGGTCTCTGTCCACTCTATAGCACTCCACTATCTCCAGCTCATGTAGCCCCTGGTAGGTTACCCTGGGTCTGTACACTCTTCTCCATCTCCTCACTGTGGGTTGCTCAGCAGCATTTACAACATCACCCTCAGCATCTTGCACATGTTGGTTTATGATAGCAATAGCAGCCTAACATTTTGTCTGACTTAAGCTTTTTAAGTTTTCACTCTTTGTATACTGTAGTGTTGCAGAGTTCTTGGGAAAAAAACAGGGTAGATTGCTGTTTGCAGAGTTTAAAGTGCTGGGCTGGGCTGGGCTAGTCTACTGCCTGTGTAATTGGGCTGGGCTAGTCTACTACCTGTGTAATTGGCTGATTCTGATATATTTCACCTGGCAGCTCTGCTAGTTCTCCTTGGTTAACTTTCTACCACTTCTTTTCCTTCCTTTTCCTTTTCTGTTTCCACAAGGGCAGCGCCACGCAAACAAGTGCACATGCGCGCACACACGGTGTACGCATGTTTGCAAGAAATTTCAGATATATCCATGGTGTACACCTTTGGTTTCTTGTTTTCAGCTAGGACAACTGTAGACACGCCTCTTGCAATCCTGAGCAACTCAGGGCAAACACAAGCCACTGTGCTCCAATCAGCTTACAGTCTTTCAGACATACCCCCTCATGACGTCACCTATCTTCTACTCCCCTACTCCTACACTTACACTCTAGGGACATGGCTCACATGCCAGGGAAAATTGGGATTCACTACCCTTATCCTCATTTGCATAGGACTGCCTACTAATGCTTGGTTACATCTCTCACACTGAGCTTCCCCCCTTAGCAACCACTACTCAGTAGCCATGTTGTCTTCAGCCTGTCATTCACCTGCATGGCAGAACAAGCTTTTTAGTGAAAATGCCCATTTTTGGCTAGTTTTCAATTTTTTTCATTTTATTTAAAGCGCAACACGTTTGCGCACCTCTGCGCTATGCTTAAACATCGGCGATCAGGGAAAAAAAATGGATTTTACAGATTTTCAACATTTGCAAATGCCAATGGCCTTATATTTGGCCATTGGCATGCTTCCTCAACTAGATGCATCCTTTATTTGGAGCTGATGAAGTCTATTGAATTAGATGAAAGCGCTTAACGTTTTGTTATTTTATAGTATTGTTGTTTAATAAAATAAATTTTGGACTATTCGGTTGTCTCAGTGGATTCAAGCACGTAGCACAGCGGACGTTATTTTCAGTGGATTTTTATAGTGTGGACTTTCGCTGTTTTTTTTCAGTATAGCTATTTGCAGAACAGTACTCCGTTACCAGCGGAGTAGATGTCTGCAAATAACACTACTCTTCCACAGACAAGTTAGTGTTTCCTGGATCACAAATTTACATAATTTGCATAGCTTTCAGCAGCAAATGAGGTAATTTGCATACCATAACACTGTCCATGCAAGAGTAGCTTTAGAAGCTCTCATGCACGCCCTTGCCAGCTATTGCTGGATCGCTCGGCAGACATATTGGCTGTCTGCCGTCTTACACTATTCTTAGACTCCGTGCAAGCCTTTGTAAAGTGACTTACATGGCGAAATGTAAATTATGTCCAGCCTTTTATATAGGGAAAATTCCAGAAGATTAAGGAAAGGATTTATGAACACTTGACTGATATAAAAGGACCAGCAATGCTCTGTATAGACATATTATGACTTATGAAAATCACGTTTTTTGTTTGTTATTGAGCAAATGCAGAATGGTATGCATGGTTGGAGAGTTAAAGCACATCTACATTTAGCTGAACTGAAATGGCAATTAAAATTGAATGCCACAAGTAGTCCAGGGTTAAATGATGCATGTACTATCAGCCCATTTTTAAAAATGAAATATTACAATGGTTCTTAAATATTTGGTTGTTAAAGTCTTATCACTGAGTATTATATGATTTTAAAGTAGAGTATGTTTTTACATTTTAATTGAAGTAAATCACATGGCTTTTAAATTTTGTATTTAATTAAGTGGAAAAGTGTGGATTTTGTTCTGATGAAGTTCCATTAAAATAAAAAATGAAAGCACTTAACCTTTTGTAATAAAGACTTTGGGTTTAATTACTGCTGGCTTAGACAAGTTTGTCCATAAACACTGCTTGTTTTTTAGACATTTAAAGATGTGTGTGTGTGTGTGTGTGTGTGTGTGTGTGTGTGTGTGTGTGTGTGTGTGTGTGTGTGTGTGTGTGTGTCTCTGTCTGTCTGTTTGTACATTTATGCGCTGGAAATGGAAAATTATACAGAGAACTGACCTGGGGGTGACAGGCAGAAGAAGGATATGGAAGCACTAATCTCACCTGTCCTGGTCCTGCTGAACCAGAGTCTGAGGTCAGTGGCAGCAGCAGACAATTTCTGGGGTATATTTGCAGTAGGTAGAATCCAAAAGTAAACCTGGTAATGCTTCATGCTACAGTGCCCTGGTTAGACTATGTCTTGAGTTCAGTATGCAAACAAAGGCTACACAAGGAGGGAAACATTAATCTGTTCTGAGTAGTCCAAAGGAAAGCCCTAGAATAGGGTGTGAGATGGAACTGAAAAGATATGACAGAGACCACATGAACTGAAGACATTTTTCACTAGATACTGGAGAGTGCGGGGTGACTTTTAGGAGTCATAAGATAATATTCAGGTTATATGAAGGGATCATTTATAACATGTAGGACAGAGGGGTGAGGATGGGCAGCAGAGCAAGCAGACATTAGGGACTATTCTGGACTCAGGATTCCAAGGTTGTGAACAGTGTCATTAATAACAAAACTAGGCTCAGGATTTCAAGCTTATCCACAGTGCCATTAGAAATGGCATGAGATTCAGGATTCCAAGGTTACATTTCTGTTTTAATTCCACTGCAATGTCAGTATGTATGGATCTGCAAAAGTACTTTGGATAACATTGTGGACACAGTGGAATAAGAGATGGAAAGATTCCATATATATGTTAAAGAGGGTATTGGGTATGTAGACAGAGGAAGAGTAAATTGGGAATTATGGGGGGGTGGGGTTAGTGCACAAAAACAGCAAGCAAACTAGATTGGTTGACTTTCACATCTGCTACCAAGTAAACCGACTGCTAAAATAACTTAATTCAGCATATATACATGAGACCCAAGCAAAAAGCCAGCCAGACACAGTGAGAACATGCAACTCTCCATAGAAATCACCATGGTTGGGGACTGTTTAGGAGAACCAAGTGCTTTAAGACAGCACTGTAAACTGCTGCACCTTTGCGCCGCCCTACAATTGTTACCTTTTAACTAATATATAGGTAGAAAATTGGGTTTAAATCCAATGCATGCACTTTACAATCATAAGCAAGTTACTGTTCTTGTGTCAAGTATTCCTATTGAAAGGAACATGTTAAAGAAAACCAATATGGAAGTATGTTTGAAAAGCTGTGCTCCATTTCCCCCTTCATTGCTGTTTGCTTTAGTTTTATAGTCGCTTATTTTATTTTTCCCTCCTTTTACAGATTGTTCCATGTTGCATTTGACTATATTTTTGGAAGATATTTTGCTTAAGAACAACAGAAAGCTTCTGTTTTTGGTATATTTCAGCTACTTGCTCAATATTATGATTTTTTTTTAGTAAAATTTATTTTGCATACCAGAATAAGTTCCATCTAATTGATATTCTAACACATTCTTTATCTCTACATTGTGCTTAGTTATAGCCACATCCTGTTAAATGTCTAACTAGAAAAAAAAAACAGAAGTATGTTCGCTCCATCACTTGTCATGGTAACTGCACTGTTGTTATTCCACATTGTGTAATAACTATAATTCAGATTGTTCATTGTGCAGGAAAAAAAAATGCTACTCCATGGCACCTTGGGCATTTTATTTCCTTAAGTGCATACTACATAATAAAATTATGTTAGTACTGCAGCATAATAGTGAAGATAAAATGTTGAACAAAGAATTACTTGTCAGGCTGCCAGCTCAAAGCAGAGTAGAGCAAACCATCATTCACCTGATTGACTAATGTTATAGGCCAGTTACTCCTTTGGAAGCCCATTGTCTAGGGCCTACCACTCATGTCAGAAAAAACTCCATGTTGTCAAAGTGGTGCCCACTTGCCAGCACACCGTAACAACCAGCCTCTTCAACTGACAACAGAAAAACAGTACAGACTACTGCAGTCCACCTCCAGGAGACAAGCCTTCAGCTCTATTCGTGAGATGCAAAATCACAACACACCACAGGCCCCCAGGCCACCTCCAGCAAATGACCATCATCCATCACTCTCCTGACAGGCAGAATTAGTGGGCCCTGTGACTCATTACCAGATGCAATGGCTGGAAGAGACTGAGGTGAGCATGAGTGATTTCTCTTCCTACTCTTTAACAAACACACCTGCAGAAGGATATCACAATGGGAAAAGATTATCACACACACATGATATAAACACACCTGCAGCTATACAGAAGAGTAACACAGAACACATACCACGCATCATGCACTAAATATACAGAACCAACTGATATTGTCAACATCCTGGCAGATAGGTTCAGTGCTAACTTTACCCCCCTCTCTCACCCTCCAAAGTGCCCATCTTAATATCGGAAGAATGTAAAGCCCCTGTAATCACGGATAAACAAGTAAAGACAGCACTCTTCAAAGCCAAGAACACAGCATCCATGGGACCAGACAACATCCCAGGCTGCGTACTGCATGAACTACAGAAAGAACTGGCACACCACCTAAGTACCATGTTCAATCATAGCCTCACCTCAGGATTTGTGCCTACTGAATGGTGCATAGAGAGTTATCCCACTCCACAAAGGGGGTGCCAACATGGACCCCGGAAACTACTGCCCCATTAGCCTGATGAGCCTGCTGTGCAAGGCCATGGAACATATCATCTTGGAGCTTATAAGCAGACATAGGTAACCTCCAAACTCTGGACCCCACTCAGTTTGGGTTTTAAAAGGTAGATCATGTCTACTAAACCTGATTGACTTCTTTGATTCTTTGAAGCAGTCACTAGAGCCATAGACAAGGGCAAGGTAGTGCACGCAGACTATCTTGACCTTGCCAAGGCTCTCAATACCATCCCCCACTCTGGAATTATAGATAAACTCACTAAACTGGGCATAAAATCCTATGTCACAAGATGGGTGGCCAACTGGCTCACTGATGGTACCCACAGAGTAAAAGTAGAAGACTCCAAGTCCGACTTCAGACCAGTGATGAGTGGAGTACCACAGGGTTTGGTCCTGGGTCCCCTCCTATTCAGCATCGACTTCTCTGAAGTGTAGGCCAACACAGAAGGTCTTTGGCTAACAAAGTTTGCAGATGACTGCAAACTGGGAGCCATAACAGAATCACCTAATAATGTTGACATTCTACAAAAGGGCCTCACAGACATATGCTTGGTGTCAGTCATGGTCTCAAGATCAATGCCAAGAAGTGCATTGTCACCCCCTTTGGGAAAAACTCGGTATCCATGAACTACCACATAGGTGGTAGCTCACTAAACACAAAGTGCAATAAGAGACCTCGGGACACAGATGGACAGTAGTCTCTCCTTTGATAACCACATTGCCACAGTAGTCAGAAATTACTTCTACGTGGCACACCTCATCACAAAGGGGTTCTCCTTTAGAAAAAAGTTAATTGCACCCCTCTACTCATCCGTCATCAGACCCATTAGAGTACAGTGCCCCGTTTGGCATGTATCTTGCAAGACATGTACAACAATTGGAAAGGACACAGAAATACCTCACTAAGAGGATTATTGGCCTCAAACAGATGCCATATGCAGACTGTCTCAAAAAAACTCCAGCTCTACTCTGTCGCATATCGCCTACTCAGAGGCGATCTCTGCCTAACATACAAAGCTATGTCAAACTCACAGCTGTTGGACATGCTACACAAAGAAATCCCAGTCTCTCTGAACCACACAGTCCAGGGACCTAAACCTTGTCACCACAATAAACAGAACATGCTGGAGGGATAGATTCCTGTCGCAGAGGCTTCCTATACTCTGGAACAAACTACCCTTTCATGTCAAGCAAAGCTCCTCATTGGCCCTCTTTAAGAAAAACATTGACGACTGGATGATTAATAGAAAAATCACCCTGGGGATCACTTCTGTAGCATTGCTTGACAGGGGCACAGGAAAATAATTTTCTTTGGTGACAAAAGTCAGGGAACCTTTTTGGCTAGGCTCATATAGGCCCCAAGGCCGATAGCCTAGTACCTACCTATGAAAGGTGCTCCAGCCTTCTCTGGTACTCAACCATGTTACTGCAATGCTCTTCTGCAGCTGCAAAACTAAGTATGTTAAACATACATGCACAACAGTGTACATAATGCAAGATAATGGCACTACTTCTCCCTCCAAAATGCATACAGTACATCTCTGATTCGCTGTCCTGTAACTCTACATCCCATTGCTGGAGCAGATTAAGGTGGTGACATCTCATGTCATCATAATGATGACAACACTGCTAAACAAAATGGGTAATACCATGGCATCAATCAACACCTTTCCTGCTTTGCTTCAGATGCCCACCTTCTTCTAGGTGGCATCATAATGGACAAGATGGAGCTTTTTAAAGTCCCTGTTGAGGAAGAACAAGAAAATCCTACTTTGTCTGGCATACCCATAGAAGGCATACTTTTATCAATTGCAGATGCACTCATGGAAACTCAGTAGGCCTCCCAAGGAGCAATACGGCAGCCCCATGTACATAGATATATACCTGAGAACCACATACCAAGGAAGTTGCAACATGGCATTGCACCATGATACTTCAAATGTACACATGCTTCACAGAGGAGTATACAGTTGACATAAAAGGTGATGTGTATGGGCTCACTCTGATATGTATGACTAGTGCATTGTGCACAGATAGAGAGTCACATCCACTTTGATGACTGCATTAGCATAACCACTGCATCAAATGTCTGCTGTCAGTACTACATAAAACACTATTGCCATCTTAATTAACACTACTTACAACCACACTACTATGTGATAAAAGAATTTTGCGTACAACTCTGTAGGCACAACCATTACTATGATAAGGAATTAGCCCTGTCTGGTTAAGTACATCTTCTACAGCTACAATCCCTGTGATGGCTGTCAGAGAGAGTGAGGCACGTTTTGTTATGTGTATATAACTGGGACCCCATCACACTGTCATGGCACAGGATCGGTCATGTGTGGTGGGGGAAGGAAGATGTGAACTTGGATAGGGTGAGTATTTGGGTTTGCATGCCAAAAGGGATGCAGGATTCCCAGGCAGTATGCAGAGGCATGGGTACAATGATAAGCAATAATCAGGTACATAACAGAGGGGTGGGTGGCATGTTATACTCATATACATTACGCAGCATAGCATATGCAACCACTGAATATGGCTTGCTCTCAAGTATACAAGTACTGAAATGGCCACCTGTGGATGGCAATACCTATGAAAGTTCAATAGTGAAATAATTAACTACTAGTGCAGGCCCAGTGCACACACAACATGCACTTCATTGATGAAAATGATGCAGACAAGGTGGAGCAGGTAATGCTAGATGTGTATGGCCTGGATAACCATAACAGGTCTCAACAGGTGCGATGGAGGTTAACCAATATGACAATCCCTGAAAAGAAAAAGGCACAAGATATTGCTGAAAAGGCTCTATACTCGGGGTGAACCACGACCACAGAAGTGGCTGCTAAAAGTTGAGGAGTTTTTGTTGTTCCCAAATATCAATGGAGGATCAGCCCTTTATACCTGTGGGTGGCTTGGATGTAGGAACAGGCCTTGCACCAACCACCTATTTATCAGTAACAAAAACACATTAGTAATTTCCATTGCAGTGGTCTAAAGCACACATTAATGCATGAACAAGGGGAGGAACTGACAAAGATCAACTTGCATATCAGTCTTTCCAAGCACCTCTGCACAACAAATGCAACATCCTACAAGGCAAGGTACGTCTTCCAACATATTTTATAGCACAGTTTTCATGTGCACCAGTAAGCATGCTACAGAGTGACATGGAGATATATGTGTATGTACTGACAATGATGTCACCTGTTTTCAAGGTTTCACAGGTTCCACTGGTGGAGGGTCCCTCACAACTAGATAGCACAAGGCTGATGTCAGCAGTTCACCTGTGGCTGGTAATGATGACACTGTACACAAGGCACTGCCTGAGCACACAGCAGCTCTGTCTGCAACCCTAGAAGGAAGGGGGTCATTTATATCCACCATTACACAGGCCGCTGTAGTACTGTACTGAAAGGGCACATGGACTCACAAGAATATAACAAACATCCTTTACCTGAAAGCCTCACACAGGCTTTTTCTGTGCCCCCAGCCCACACAGCACCTGACATGCTCACTTTTTTCTCAGGTGAACATACCTACCAGAGGGAAGATACACCAGCACCAGCACCATTATATCAGGACTCTCACAGATATGGCTGCAATGCACAAAATCAACAAGCATACATGCATGTCAATGATACAGATACAGAGAGATGGTGCACACACAGTTATAGAGATGGAAAGTGGTCTACATGTGTTATGTGGGAACACTGCATAATATAAATTACAGCAAGACTAGAACAAGTAAAGTGTCCTTTAATATCAATTTTCTTATTATGTTTAGGACACACAAATGGACAATCATGCACTTTCAACAGAAACAGTGCCCTTCACATCCAAATTGTATTCACTATTAATTTCAGGAAAAATAAAATAACTATGACATAACATATATCCTATACCCAAACAAAAAGAAGTGGAAGGAGATTTGGGTAATATTTTTATGTTAACATCTCTTAATAGTATATTCCTATTTCTTTTAAGACCCCCAACAATTTTGTGAGAAAGAACATTAAACTGTGTAACAAAATAAATCTGTTTAGACTCCAAGCTAAAATCTAACATTCTAGATTTAACATTCTTAAATCATAATCAGAACTACCTATTAATTTTAATCTACAAACTATATCTACTTCCCAAATAAGATGAAAAAACTCTGTCCATAATATACACCCTTCTTTGAAGCAAAACAATTATTATGCATTAGAGCATAGCGATAGATACATCAATTCAGCATGCAGGTGACATAGTTTAGCTAGATCCCTTATGATATCCCTATCTACTTGGAAAATGTCTATTGTTTGTTGGACTGTCAGATAGTGTATGTTAGGTGATATGCATCCCTCCTACATCAGTGCAGATGGCCAAGACACACTGGCTTCAATGGGGTTCCCAACACATACTTCTGCTGCTGCTATTTCTAGCATGACTCCCTTTCTATATACCACTAATCTCAGCAATCAAAATGGATGAGCACGGGACACACACAGTACCACCTTTTTACATATCTCTGATTTGGTCTGCCATTTTGGGTTCCTTCATTTGCATATTCTATGAAGTTCATAAGCATGCGGCTCCTCATTTACATGACATTGCACACACATTGGCATGCATTACATGCCACACCATTTCAACCATTGCACAGCTGTGCTTTCTGTGTCTTGGAATCACCCACAACCTGTGCATGGTCACTATCCATACAATATTATACTGCAACTCTATCTGTGAGTCTCAACTTTATTCACATTAAAACATAAAGTGCAAACTGATACCTACATTTGAATAGTGTTTTTTACTTGTATGTTCTGGCTCTACTGGCATTCCACTTGTTTATTTGATGGCTTTTAGGCTAGGTTGCAGCCACTTTCTAACTAAAAAAAATCTCTGCACCATGATGTGTTCATAGGTTCATAGATTAGTACTAGGCGATTTGCCCTTGTGAGCCATTTTAAGCCTAGCCAAGTACCTCATGTGAGAATCAAATCCTGCACATTGTGTAGCTGAAAAATATAAACAGTTTTTTTCATTACACAAATATTTGGGTATTAATACATGAATCCAGATATGTGACAAAGTCTATCATTCTGTCAGTGGCATCCTACATAGTGGAGCTTCCAAAAGTGCCTCAAAACTCACAAGCACTTAGGGAACTGCGCCTGACACCTCTACATTCTAGATGCTACCAGCAGAAATGATTTACTTTAAAATAAGTTGGAAATGCAGTCAGAGTGCTTGTAAAAACAGAATAGTTTTGGCAGCTACCAGCATTTAGAGGTAAGCATTCTGTCTGCAACTCATTTTCATCACCACCTACAGATCCACCCCAGAGAGCTAGGAACATCAGTCATGTTATTGTGGTTATATTAAAGTTATCTTTCATTAATTTAAAATAATCAGGCAGCCACTGCCCAGCACTGCTTATCACTGGGAGGGGGCAGTTCTGCTATATGTCTGCAATAGAAGCTTTACATAGACTTCCATTTTAATACTTTGCAATGATCTTTAGAAAGTTCCCAAGTGACAGAACTTCAATCGTATCTGAAGTATCTCTGTAAAATATTTTCAAGTCCATAATAATTCATGTAAACCACTAATAAGATGAAACACTCAGAAATTGATTTTGCACAAATACACACAAAAATATATGATATCAAAAAGGCATGTTAGTGATAACTGATCATGCACACAGCTATATACACATTCCCGTTTGGTCTGAAAGGATAAACCAAATTTAGTACGTCTTATAAAGATTTTGCTCATTCTTTTGCACTGACTGGCAAGTATTTCATCTTAAGAACAAGCCAGTTTTCAGTTGAATCCATCATTCCTGTTTGCAAACTTCAGCCACACAGTCTTCGTTCAAAACTGTACTATGCTTTGCTTTATCGGCTTTCAAAAAAAATAAACAACTAAAGTAAATGAGACAATGCAGTCTCTATCTCTGATTAATTCCTCCTAAAAAATGCCCTTTCTTATGCTATCTCCTTCTATCCCCCAAATTTAAAAATTATTTTGCAAAAGTACTGCAATTATTTAGTTTCATAAAGCATTCTTACCTTTTCAAAGGGTTAATGTTTGTTTCCAGTTAGCAGCCTTTTGCACAGCTTCCTGTCTGTAGTCAGAATCTCATCTGCAGTCCCCTCCCATGATCTTACATCATTCACAAGCACTGCCAGAACAGAATAAGCAATGAGTCACAGGCATCTGTTTTTATTCTTTCTGTCAAGCTATTTTCCGTTAGTGAAAAGAATTGTCATGGTTTCCAGGAACTTTTCAATGGATGATTATTTGGAAATCAGGAAATGTATGGGGCTACATAAACATCAGGAGGGTAGTATTAAACCTACCTTAATTTTGTTATTTAAACTTCAGCTGTCTTCTAAAAGTAAGCTAATCCGTTTTCTGAGATTACTGTGGTGTATTCCATACTGCTTAATACTGAAGTGGAATAACAGAATATCAGAGCTGTTCCTATTCCAAACAAGTCACTAAACAACAAGTAGTGCATCCAAAGTTCATGAGGCATAGCATGGATTTTTGGAAAGTCCTTTAACTCACTAGGTAAAAGCTACCAAGCTTCATCATTTTGCTCACCTACAGATATAGAGTGTTCTGAGAAATTTCTTCGACAAGGAAAACTTGGCATTATTTTTAACCTTTTCATGGACCTCTTCTTTCTCCTTGCTTAAAAGTTAAACAAAAAAAATTCCCCAAACCAATAATTTCATTAATTAACTACATAAGCCCATTATCCACATGCACCTCTTTTCACAAGCAGTCTGAGAACACTGTAAAGCCTTTATTTGACTTCAGCTTTATTAAAGTGGTTATTTCCTAAGTACTATTTACAAAGCTAAAGCGAAGTTATAATATATTTAGAATAATGAAAAATAAAATATTACAAAATCTAAAAACTGCTTAAAGAGAGTAAAATGGAAACAGTGTCACTGCAAACAACAAACTAGACATATTGCGTAAGTAAAATAATATATACAATTCAAAAGACAAAGGCTAACATAAAATATATGCAGTCCCATGCATTGTGTTCAAGATTCCAAAAGTAAAATAAAATGAAACAAAATAAAATGCAAAAGTATCTGCTGAATGAGCCAAAACACACATAATACTGAGTGTTCTGTCTAAAACAATCAAAAGTTAGAAAATCTCAACAAACAAAAGTCCAGGCTAAGTTGTAGAATGCAAAAATAGTAACTGAAAGCACCAAGCCATGCAAACTATGAAGTTCAAAATCACCAGTGAAGAAATTCCCAGCTGAGCCAACATAGGTTGTACTCAAAGTCATATAGTATGCAAGTAGAAAGTGAAAGAACCAAACCCAGGACTACAAGATAAAATAGTTCATGATGCTCATATCTCTGAGTTAGACTATCACAGAATCATAAATATTTCAAGATTAGTGAGCCTTATGACCATTGACACCTAGCCTGTACTCTCCCTCAGACTGCACCTCATTTCTCCAGAAGGGCCATACCACTCAATCCTGGAGGAAATGTGTGGCTACCTTTCTAATCATCTAGGTTATGTTTACAAAAAAATAGCAAATGCACTATTTAGTATGTAAGGGGAGTTTATTAAAGAGGTTGGGGTTATTACATTATAAATCTGACCCTCTACAGTGTTTTATTCATCTGTTGGTGTAGATTTAGATCATTAGTTCTAGTTCTAATATATGTGGAGATACAGAAGTCCAAAACAATCAGGTTTCTAATGGCATGGAAGCCAGACAGATCTTCCCTCAAGTGTATATAAGACACTGAATAAAAGTATGGAGCTTTCAGCCTCTCTTGGTAACTCAGGGACTTTAGGATTGTGATGTTTTGGGACAGAAACATTTGGGCTCTTTCTAATTGTTTGATATGCTTATTCAGTTACATCCCAAAGGAGGTGCTGCACTTCATAACCTTGCTTGATCAATGTTGCATATAAATGAGCAATTACCTCCTTAGACCTTGATGATATTCCTTTGGTGACTAACTGTGCTAAATACATGGATTGTCATAGGAAGCCAAAAGTAGGGGAGCTATCATTCCAAGTGCCTAGGTCCCTGACTACAGTTTATTTATTTATCATTTCTTAACCAGGAAAGTCCAACTTGAAACAAAACTAATTTTCAGCAGAGGCCTGGGGAGAAATGCTCCAGATGCATGTCTTTGTAATGTGGGAGGAAACAGGAGCACCCAGAGAAAACCCACACAAATGCAGGGGGGACATGCAGATTCCACCCCAGCCAAGAATTGAACCGGAGAACCTCTTGCTGTGAGACAACAACACTACCAGTGCACCACTGCACTGTCTATTTTCATTTGCAATGTTGAGTTGTCCATACAGTACCATGAAGGAAAGGGTTGTCTAACAATGGTGATGATACTACACTTTTTAGCATTTCGTTTGAGCTCATTTGTAGTACATCAGCAGTTTACTAGTGATCTTTCATTCTGGAGGGTTGTGGTATCACAGTGTGACATAAAAAATCCAACTTTGTTGCCATCTGCAAACTTTGTTAGTCTTAGCTCTCTGCTTGGAGATCTCAAAAATAAATACTAAAAAAAGCAGAGCTCACAACTCTGGTCCCTGAGGGACACTTTTGTTCTTTTCTAATGAAGCATCTGCAACTTGCAATGTATGAGTTATTTCAGCCAATTTGCTACCTACCTTACTGTGTATTGGTGGATTTTTAAAACATTTAGCTTTGGTATTGATCACCTTAGACAGGTCAAGACACACTGCGTGCACTGCAGAGTCACCACCATCAGCCTCCATAACCCTTTTGAAAACAGTGTACTAGAATAAATAGACAGGATACCCTTCACAAAGCCAAACTGTTGGGCATGGAGTATAATAAAGTTGTTGATGTTGCAATTTATGAGATCAGTTCTAATACATTCAATGTCATTGCAGATGAGGCTTGTAAGGCTGATAGATCTGTAATAACTAGGGTCAGGTGTATGGCCACCATTATGAAAGAGCACCGCCACAGGAGGCCATCACTAATCTGGGACAAACCAGTAGCCAAACTTAGGTTAAACACTTTAAGGTGTTGTCTATAATAGCATGTTTAATGCTATTAATTAAGCAACCAGTAATATCACCAGGTCCCATGGAGGAAGCATTTTTGGTCTTAGCACTTTCAGTAAATGATTTTTAGAGATAAATGGGGGAGTAAGGAATTCAAATATTTTGGGCCTTGAATAGAAATTTCTGGGTTGAAGCTGGCTCTGAGTTTCATTGTAAGAATATTGGCAATATCTACTGGGTAAGAATACATACAGTAGGTTTAAAGTGCTATTTTTCAGTTTTCTGGCATAGCTTAAGAAGGATTTAAAATTATTTTTGGCTTCAAAAGCAAGCCTAAGTTCATGGGTTCATTTGGTGGACATTGTGACACCCCTGCCCTAGCCCAGTAATCAAGGAGCCTCAATCTTCACAACTAACACCAGTGAGGGATGTCCACATTGGGAGGATGAACAGTACATACACAGTAAAGTACAATTTCCCTTAAGAGCACACAGAGATCACAGTCAGTCTGGGGCTGGTTTCTCCTTCTCTCTCCAGATCCCCAATAAGACTCCCCACTGGCACAGCTATAGGGTTAAGATCTCAGCTGAGTGGTCAAGCCAAAACCTCCAGCACCTTCTCTCTCCAACCAGTGCTTCATGTCCCTGTCCAAGTAGCTGACACACACACACACACACACACACACACACACACACACACACACACACACACACACACACACAGTAAAAGCATAAGGCAGTCATGCAGCCACATTTGAACTATGGAACAGAAGTGTTGTTACTGGAGAAAACCTATAGTATGGCAGACTGCAGTCATAGTACTGATCAAATTGTGAACATTTAAATCTGTACTGTATGAAGTAGGAATACTCTCCCTGGTGCTCTCTTAGGTGCTCCGTTCTCCTCCTGTGCTGCTGCTCATTCTTTCTAATATCTTCTGGAAAAAATTGTTCACCCATGTATGGGATGCCAATTGTACATCTCTGCCTGTGCAAAGACATTCCAGACTATAGTCTTGTACTGAGGAACTTCATAGCCCTCCTCTAGTTACCTGTAGCTGTAGTCAGCATGGAGGAAGTACAGGAAACATTTTTTCTCCTCTACAAGCAACATTTGTGTCCTAAAAGGTTTACTCTCTTCTCCCTCAGTTGAGATGACTGGTCACTGAGAAAAAATCAAGAAATATAGTAGACCACACCAGTTCTTAGATGTGCAAAATTGCATGCAGTGTTTGCACAGCTCATTTGTGTGACCTGTAGTGTGACTGCCCAGTATATGTACTGTATAATGTTTGAACATTGCTCCTCTGTAAGGTATGAAAATTGAAGCTTTGTCTCTTGTTATATGCTATGAATAAACCATGCTAATTTCATTACATCATATGGAGAATTACACATGTCCCCCCAACAAGCCAGTGAATGAGCCCCATATGTGGAGTGCTGAAAGCAGATGCCTAGGCAAGGGCATGACATCATGTAGAATCCATCTCAGAGTTTGACTAGTCAGCACAATGTGGAAATTAAGCAATTCAGAAACATTAATGAGTTGGTCCCTCATTTGCATAATCACTGTATCCAGGCACCCAAATTTGTGCAATGTATTTGTGGTGGCGAAGGCATTCAGCCACATCACAATAAGGAACAATTCTTTAAATAGAAGAATTAAAACCTGCAATAGATGAATCTTATACTAAGAGGAGCTGGATCGCAATGTCTGCAAGGCAAGTTCATAGGTTCAGAGGTAGGTACTGGGCTATTGGCCCTAGGGCCTATATAAGCCTAGCCAAAAAGGTACCCTGGTTTTCGCCACCAAAGAAAATTATTTTCCTGTGCCCCTATTGAGCAGAGTCACAGAGGAGATCCCCGGGGTGAAATTCCTATTTCCCATCCAATAATCAAGATTTTTCTTGACCAGTGCTAATGAGGAGCTTTGTTTGATATAGATAGGTGGTTTGTTCCAGAGTATGGCAAGCCTCTGGGACAGGAATGTATCCCACCAGCATGTTCTGTTTATTGTGGTGACAAGATTTAGGTCCCTAGAGCATGTAGCTCGGAGGGATTGGGATTTCTTTAAGTGGAGCATGTCCAACAGCTCTGGGTTTGATATAGCTTTGTATGTTAGGCAGAGATCTCCACCGAGTAGGCGATATGCGACGGAGTAAAGCTGGAGTTTTTTGAGACGGTCTGCATAGGGCATCTGTTTGAGTCTGGTAATCCTCTTTGTGAGGTATTTCTGTGGCCTTTCCAGTTGTTGTAGATGTCTTGTGATGTACATACCAAATGGGGCATTGTACTCTATAAATTGGTCTAATGAGTGATGAATAGGGGGGAACAATGACCAATTTTTTCCTGGATGAGAAACCTTTTGTGCTGAGGTGTGCCACATAGAAGGATTTCCTGACAACTGTGGTGATGTGATTATCAAGGGAGAGACTACTGTCCACCTGTGTCCCAAGGTCTCTTATCACACTTTCAGTGTTAAGTAGACTACCACCTATGTGGTATCTCATGGGTACAGAGTTTTTACCAGAGGGAATGACAATGCACTTTTTGGCATTGAGCTTGAGGCCATGGCTTTGACACCAGGCATCTGTCTCAGTGAGGCCCTTTTGTAGGATGTCCACATCATTAGTAGCTTCAATTATGGCTCCTAGTTAGCAGTCGTCTGCGAACTTCATTAGCCAAAGACCTTCTGTGTTAGGCTGTACTTCAGAAAAGTAGATACCAAATAGGAGAGGACCCAGGACTGAACTCTGTGGTACTCCACTTGTCACTGGTCTAAAGTCAGATTTGGAGTCTGCTACTTTCACAGTGTGGGTTCTGTCAGTGAGCCAGTTGGCAACCCATCTTGCGACATAGGGATTTATACCTAGTTTAGTGAGTTTATTTTAGTTTCATTTTTTGAGCTATGGGTACTGTGAACTATCATGTTATTTAACAACATAATGAACTAATTTTGGCATTACTTTTATGAGTTACTGAATGGGTGAAGTGAGACATGTTCCACTTAAGGCAACTGTGCTAAAGTATTGTTTAAGCCCATGGGAAACACACCAATCAACAAATACTCAGAACACATGTGAACACATTCAGTCTGACCTGTGCTATCACTTTGTCTAAATTGTTTGCCTGTTGTATAGCTTATACATATACCCCATATGGAAAAGTCTTTTTAATAATGAGGGGAAACAGTCATGTCACCTTGAGGAGTGAGAATATTAAGATCATTGTAGTGTGGGTTACTTTTGCTTAACAGTCTTATGTACCTAACATTAGGTAAACTGTTTGGATAGAAAAATAGGACTGTCAGATATACCTGCAACAAGACATATTGCCAAAGGGGGGCAAGAGTGTTCTAAATGGTTTTCTGGGTCACTCAGATCCAGCATGCTAATAGCACTGCTATCCATGCCTATAGAGCAATGCCTAAGAAAGTTACCAATCAGAAAAAAAACACACCCTGCTGAAAATGCTACCAAGCAAAGTTATCTTTTGCAGAGAATGAGGCATTACTCCAGGCTCTCTCTCTCTCTTTCTCTGCCTCCATAGCTGACATCTCTTCGGGAAAGATGTTGATGATCATGCCTATCGATAAACTTCCTGGAACATAAACGCAGTTGGTAAACAAGACTATACTTATGCAATAGTCTGCCACAGGGCCACTGACTTTACTTAAAATTGTATATCAGGGGTTGTGACAATTATTTGAAAAATTGTGTGAGAACAATCTCAGATGACCACTTTCTTGTGAAGTTAAACCTAAGTATTGCAACATTACAAGGTGTAGGCGGTCTCTTTTACAAAACCTTAGGGCTAATAAATATGTGAGATTTATGAGGCCAGACAAAGTGGGTGGATCAGTACTTATGGATACACTGGACTATTCTGGCAAGATGTTGTCAATTCATTTTATGAAACTTTTTCCACAAATGAGATTCTCATAACTTATTGTAATATGAATGTGTTGCTTTAAGAACTCTTTTGTATTGGCGTTATTGATGGTCCCTTGTTTAATTATTTAAAGGTGTATTCTCTAGTGATTCAATCAATGTTTGGATCCTGAAAATTCATTGTAATATGTCTAATCAACCTTTCTGCTGTATAGTTTTGGCACAGGGATCAAAGTCTGAACCATTTGCCAAGTAGATAGACTGGAAATTGAAATCTATGTTGTACAATTCTGTATACATTTTGAAGCATTCATGCAATTTTTGAATCAACTTAGGGGAAACTGATGAATATATTGTGTGTTGCTTTGTGACCCTTGATGTAATTACTTTATTTTCAATTATTCCTCACAAATGAGGTTTGGAACAGACCATTTTGTCCTGGGACATCTTCAAGTGGGGCTAGATACATAGATTAGCAGGAATTAAAAATAAGGAGAGGTTAGGGTTAAATGGGATGGAGGGAGGGATGTTTAGGAAGAAATTAGGTAAGTGTAGGGAGGGGTTTAGAGGGTTTTGTCAAGTGTAATTCAGGTAGGAGTCACATTTTGGCATGAACTTGTTAAGGCAAGTTCATGTCCAAGATGACCTTAGGTATTCTAGGATAACAGATTGGCCTCAGGTTAAGGGTGGATGGTTGGTGGCAGGTTTGTCAATTTTTTTTCTTTTCTTGTCCAGGAGTGCTTTAGGACTGGACCTGGGGGGGTTGCTGTTGCTCCAGTTTGTGGATGTTCTTTTGTCCTCAGGGGCTATGTGTTGTCATGTGGTGTGGTGTGACAAGCTTCTGGATCAATTTAAAACTAAAAGAAAAAAAAGGTGGGTCTCATTTGGTCACTTGCTGCTGTGGGGGTTGCTTGGTGTTGTGTCTTGTTGTCAGGAATGTGGGCGGAGCGGTTGATTGAGTGGCCATTCAGTTTAGTGGTCAGAGCATGCACACTTTGGAATCTCCTGATTTCTGGTAGTATTGTTGTTTTCTCGTGGGGCTGCAGCTGTTTTGCTCTGTCATTTCAGCTGGAGCTGTGAGAGGCTTTTTACGAGCTTTGAGCAAGTCCCAACACCAGTTGTCACCTCGCATGCGCAGTGCTGTTTAGTATTACAGTCACGCAACAGAAAATCAGGTCAGTCAGTTGATGCCATAAGCAACATTAATGTGCAGACACAGGTCACCCACTGATACTGCATGTTGTGGTACCATTTATTTACAATTCACCCTTACTGACCCGTGGCTAAACTTTAAGGGAAGTTATTACATTAAGTTTTACATTTTACTAATACGATGAACAGTCACGATTCCTATTTCCAGAAGGACACAGAAAGTCTCCAAAACCTGGAAAAACTGTTATGAATATCATATTCACATAATTAACTGGAAGACGCTCTGGTGATTGTTATTTTAGAACCCTAGATGTTATGGCGAGGTGCCGGCTAATTGTCGGTGTACGCACCAGCACAAACTTATCTAGCAACAATACTTGAACACCATTTTTGCCAACACCTAGAACAGCAACCTTGACTCATAAGTCATCAAACCCTCGATTACATTATAGGGGGTAAGACACTGATTCAAGGCTGATTTTGGACCTTTGCATTTGAGATGCAGGATGGGGAAGAGTGGATAGCTATTGGGCCCTGTCAAGTGTGGGGAGTTCAAAGTGGTCTTTCTCGGGGTGGGATTGTTCGAGAGCATAGTTTTAACTGCAGTTGGCAGGTCTGGAGAGTTGATGGTGTTGCATCAGAGGAGTGAGTGGGCAGGTTGTGAAGCAATTTGTTGATAGTGCCAGCTGGTAAATGGTAGCAAGGTTTGATTGGTAGGGTCTTTATGCTTTTGTAGGATTTTCAATGGATAGAGGACTGGTACTTGTGTTTTAATTGGAGCTGAATGACTCCTGCGGGAGAAGCATTCCTAGCAGAGATCGGTGTGCCCTGGTTTGGATCTAGGCAGAGACATGGCTTTATTTCTGTCCATGTGTACTAGGTTTTGGAGGGTTGTGCCTGGTTGGCATTGGGTTGGGTCACCGTTGTGTCCTGTGATTTGTGGTTGGTGGGCATGCCTTTCAACTTGGTGAATGTTCACAGTAGGTTAGGGGACAGATGGTTTGGGGGGAGAGTGCATCCAGTGGTGATGGTGGAAGGCTATGGCTGTCATGGATAGCTAATAATTTCACTGGGTGAGAGTCGGGAAATGTGGGGCACCTACCTAATTGGGATGGATGTGTGCTTTGTTTTATATGTTTATTTGGGAATGGTGATTTCAGGCTGATGCACTGCCAGTTGCTTATTGGTTCTGAGTTTAGGGGAGCAGTGCGGAGTCATCCCTGTGTGATGGTGGTTTGTGTGTTATTGTTTATAATGGGTAGTTGGTGTGATGGCAACATTTTACTAAATGGAATTTAAAACGAGATTTAAGAGGGTTATTACATTCATTGGACACAAAAAAATTGGGTGGTAAAATAGGGTTGCAATGTGGCATGATGGTATGCATTTGCCTCGGCATGGTTTCAGTGGCAGTGGGCTTAGTATTGTTGGTCCAGTGGCCGGTAATGATCTTGGACTCATTGCGAGGCATTCATTGGTCGGGTGGTATGGATTAGTTAGATTATGTGCAGATAGGTTATGAGGTTATGGTTTGCTACCTTAGCACAAGCGAGGGGTCAGCAGTTTGTTTCCAGCTGTTAGGCAATGGGCTGTTTTCATTAGTAATGTATAGGGTTAGGAGGTATGAACTTTGATCCCACTTGGTTAGGGAGGATGGGTACATTGAATGATATTTGGCCTGGAGCCTTACTGGTGGTTAGATTGTGGGAAGTTTGGTCGGAGAGAGGGAGAACAACCTGGTCAAGCTGGTGGGCAGAGAAGAAGGGCAGGCTTACCCTCTTCTGTTCCCCCTCTGTTGTTGGATGTGCAATTCATTAAGTTGGGAAGGAAAGTGAGCAGTGAGTGTGCTGGATAAGTTAATAAGCAAGCAGAGCTGCTTATTGGATGGTGGTGTAATTCAATAAATTGAGGGTGAGCGGGAACCCTGCCTTGTTAGTGCAAAGATAAGTGAGCAAGTGGGGGATGCTGCTTATCAAGGATGAATGGTTACGCTGCCCTTATGGTTATTTTATGTTTTCTTGCATGGATGTTATTATCACCTGTGTCATGTTTTGGTTGAAATTTATAATTATTGGTTAACAACCAAGTTTAATAAAGGTCACCAAATGTCATTCAGGGCTGTGTGTTCATTAAAGTGGACCAGGACAATGTGGGGTTACAGTGGTTTGTAGAAATACTGATTTCTTTTAAATTCCTTCAGCAGCTCAGGCATTATAGTGTCAATGTGTTTCATGGATATTGCGTTGAAGTTTAATTTTCTGTATTTTGATGATGAGAATTTTCACCAAAAGAAAGGGATAGCTATGGGTTGCACTTATTCCACCATCTACATCAACTAAGTAATGTAGCATGGGAAAAACTATATGTGTTTACATACCCATTATACAAGTTTTGCATGACCTATATGAGATACATGGATGACAATTGGACTGGAGCTACATCTCAGCTACAAGAATGTGTCATTGCATTGGAAAACACCTGTGATTTCTTCAAGTTTAAGTTTAATATCTATCATGATTACATTATTTTTAAATGTTTGTATTTCTGGAAATGAGAAATGGGGTTTAACATTGCAAGTACACAGATAACTCACTGCAACTCATTTTTATATTTATCTAGTAGAAAAACATTGCATCTTAAGAGATAAATCATTAAAACCAATTAATCTGAGTGTTTAGACTTACAATGAATGATGTGTTCTATGGAAATGCGGTTAATAACTTCAAGGACATCTTCACTTTAGGGAATTATCCAATACATTTTATTGACCCAGTTGTTAAAGATGTATGTGACAAAAGAAATGTATTTTTTATTGCACTATATTGACAGGTCTGAATCAAATGGGTTCATCTCACCCCATTACTCTCCCAGTGTCAAAGACCCCTAAAAATCAAGATATTTCTTACGTCATACTCTACTAACAGTAGGGTCATTAACGAGATTCTTTTTTAAATACTGGGCTATTTTGAACAATCAACATGCTGAGTGAGGCCATTAGAAATGCCCCAATTATTATTTAAAGTACAGGACCCAACATTAATAAACTTGTTGGAGTGAGTACCTTCTTGTAGTGTAAATATTTTACAACCTCCAAAGTGCAGCCAATGCAACCAGTGACATTTTATTAATGTGTCAGAAGTTGGTGATGTTTTCCTCCATTTGGTTAAATAGAGAAAATGGGGTAAATTTAATTGTTGTGCCACTGGGAGAGTTTATATTACCACGTGTGACCCTTGTGGAATGTTTGATATTGGTAATGCAGAAAACACACTATGTCAAAGGATGTGCTAGCACACATACAGCATTTATAAAAGGGATGAAAAGAGTACCTTGGCTAGGCATGTGCCTGTATGCATAGATTCTAAGGCTTTTTTTTCAGTACTGGACAAAGGTGATCTGACTTTGGGGGGGGGTGTGGAAAGACTTTGGACTATATGGAAATTCTATGGCAGCTTAGGCTTAATGCAACCTTGTTTTCAAGTGTCATTGACAACACTAGTGTTTCAAATGAAATTAAACTAAAGGGCAAGTAAATTGTAGAATTTTCATTCTATTCTTTTACTAGCCTGCATTTTAAATTAAAATACATTTACAATATTTATGTAGTTAGTCCCTGGTTTTCTAGTTTACTTTTATTTATCATAAGATTAATGACATGACCTCAATGTAATTGTATGTATATGATTTTGGATGAGGTAATTGTTTGGTTCTGAAGCAGTCCTTCCTGTTTCAGGATGAAAGTACTAAAATTGTTTCTAGTTGATATTTTTTATTATTAAAGGTTATCAATTTTACAGTTTCTGGTCCTGTTGCAAATTGTCTTTGATGCTGGTTACCACAATTTATTTCAAGTGAAATCTTGAAAAACTCTGTAGTGTAGCAATTGTGGCATAACACTAAAGGCTGAAATCCTGTGACTTGAAGGACAAACAGTGAATTCATCTCCTTAAATCAGATGTTTTGCTTATTGATCTATCTTGTTTTATATGCTCCTCCTGAAATACATTGCAAGTAGTTGCATTAGGAATATTTAAGGAGGTTGTTTTTAAGTTTACTACATTCAACTGTTAACTAATCAAGCCTGCTAGGCACCAAAGTCTCTTAACAGATTACCCACAAACACTGTCTGGTTAAGAGTCTTCCATAAAGCCATACAGTTTGCAAACAGAAACTGAATCATGCCTATTATTGTTTTTACTAATTGGTTTGCCTGTATGGATAAAACTTGAGAAAAGGTAAACAACTAAAAAACAAAAACCAAGTCAGCAGCACCTTGTCCCAACACAACAAATATATGAGGAATCCGATAAAAGTAAAAACAAGAACCATTTAATTTTAAGCGCTTTTCGTTGCCAAAATGTAGCAACTTCTTCAGAAATACATACAAAGTTTCAAAGCACAGTATTTAAGTAATTAAGTCATATCACATGATAGACACACCTCTGTCTAACAGATTTCTTTAAAAAGACCTTCACTAGAAAAGCACATTGTTCATGAATACATAGTAAACTAGCTGCAAGTTTACCAAAAAAACTAAACCAAAAATCTTGTCAATTACAGTGTTGAATATTTGTTAATTGACCCAACAAGACAGTAAATTCAAAAAACATTAAGTTCAAACCACAATGTACAACCCACCCTCAAATTCGCTCCACTATTAGTTGTTCAAACAAGTATAGGTGTAAGTATACTCACAAACTAAACTAGCTACCGTTTCAGGCTTCTTAATTTCAGTAAGCAAGCAATATTGCAAGCATCGTTCAACCCTGGGGCCACAAATGCATTTATTCGGATTTGCCATGCTAATTCGTGTTCTTCTAAAAGTAAGTTCAATGGACCCCCTCTCATATTAGTTTGAATTTGGTCTATAGCCTTAAACAAAAATTTGTGGCCCACATTGTTCGCGATGCGTCTTGCCAATGGATTGTCATCTTATTGACAGAAATAGCACAGGTGTGTTCATACACCCTGTCCCGCAGTCTACGTTCAGTCTTCCCCACGTAGAAAGCGGGGTAGCAAACACACCTTGCTATGTATACAACCAGTCTAGAATTACAGTTAAGTGTGAATTTAATTTCAAACTTATAGCCACTAATACTAAATGTATTACCCACTTCTACGAATCTACACATCCTACAAGATTCACACATGGTCATCCCTGCATATCTGTGTATTTTAGTCTGATGGCCGCCACTTTCAAGTAAATTCTTGAGGTTATAGCCTCTATGGAAAATGATATTTGGAACTGAACCCAGTTTAGTAGATAGTAAATTGTCACTTAGAATAAACTGCCAGTTTTTGTATAAAATAGATCTGACTCGGACACTATCTATACTAAAAGTGGTAATAAAGCCACCCTTAAAGTTAGGGACTGACTTTTGTGTTATATCTAATTCACTAGAAAGGCTGTCCTCCATATGGGGAGCCAATCCATCATTACCTAAGTTGTTTAAACAAAAGATGGGGGAAACAACCCCTAGTCTTCTTTTTTCAGAGACTTCACTGACTAAAGATCCGACTAATTCACTAGGATACCCACACTGTTCAAACATCCTACTTAACAAATCACATTCATGATAAAAGTCAAAATCAAGTGTAACCAATCCTAGCTGCCCTAATTAGTTGACCTTTTAAAATAGACCACTTCTGGTGAAACGGGTGGCAGCTAGAAAAGTGTAGGAATGAGTTACAGTATGTATGTTTTCTAAAAATCTGGGATACATACCCCTTATTGGCTTTATCTTTTGACAATTTGATGTCTAAATAGTCAATTGTATCTGTATGGAATGTAGATGTAAATACAAGGAATTCAGTTGTAGAATTCAAGAATTAAATGAATGTTTTAGCCTGTGTACCATCACCATTAAATAACACAAAGATGTCATCCAAGAAACGGGTGTAAAAAAACGAGGTTCGCCCTGGAGTGCTCAGCTTTGAAAACAAAAGTTCTTTCCTAGTATGCCATTACCAGGTTAGAAAAACCGGCACCACAGGGTGACCCCATAGCAACACCTCATTTCTCGAGGTAAAATTCTTTGTTGAATAGAAAGTAATTATTTGTGAGAATAATGTCCAGTAAGGACTCCACTAAAGTGATTTTGTGTAGTGGAGCATCCTTAGATCTAAGCAAAAGGCTCACCCATTCTATCCCTTCTGAGTGTGGAATGGAAGTATACAAGTCTTTAACGTCAATAGTTAAAAAATTGTGACTAGCATTAAATTCCAGTTTGTTGATACTTTCTAAAAAAGTCCACGCGTCCTTGCATACTTCTAGTTCTGACACAAGATATTTTTTCAAAATACTATCCACTACCTTGGCACAGGGATATGTTATAGAACCCCTCCCATCTATCTATGGTCTCATGGGGGGGGGGGTTAAACACATCCTTGTGGATTTTAGGTATCCCAAACATAATTGGTATTTTTGGCCAAGGCAGAGAAATAAAATTGTACGTGTCGATGTCAATAGTGGCATCTATAAAGAGGTCATTAAAGTAACCTCTGATCTGTTTATAAGCGGTATTAACCTCATGCAGGGAAGCTTTAGAATATGAATCAGCTTCTAACAAGTTACGCATTCTCACTATGTAGTCATGTTGGTCGAATACTACTAATCCCCCACCCTTGTCGGGTATAACCACCCGTACATTAGCATTGCTCAAAGATTACAATAACAAATTTTCATTTTGATTCACATTATTTAACCTTTTCGGTGAAAAGATATACTGAGAGTTCGACAAGTGTCTGAAATCTAGTTCACACACTTGTTCGAACATCTTCAGAGTAGGATGTAATGGGGGGTTGTAGGTACTAGCCACCCTCAACCCATAATCACCAGGGTTACTACTACCAGATAGTAAATTAAAGTTTAACTTCCTCACATAAAGTTTTAGATCTATAACTGTTTTGACTAGGTTGAATGGTTTATCGGGTACAAATGTGCTACCTTTAGCTAATAAGTTGACCAAAGTAGAATCAATAAAAAATGATGAAAAGTTATAGATGTTAAAGTCACCGTCTCTATTAGTAAGAATGTTCAAGGCAGGATTTTTTTCAGTTGTTATTTCCTGCATTTGAAGTTGTGTCGATTGCTCTTCTGGTTATGTTGAAGTGATCTGTTCTTTGGGATCGCCCCTGTAGAGTTGTCTTTCTGAAGATTTTCACAGTTACTATTGACAGGGGTACTGTTGTTCTTGGTCACTTGTTGTTGATTACAGTCATAATTATTACTGTTGTTATTGCGGATCCGTTCACTACTTTTGATGACAGTCTGGTTATTGTCAACAGACTAGTCCATATTATTAGATTGCTGTACAACAGTAAAAGATTTAATTGTGTTAGAAATTTGGCAAGAGACGGTTTAGGATAAGCAGACCCATTGTCATAAGCTAGACTGTCCCTTTGCATTTTTTAACTTTGCTGCTTTTCAGCCTGTCCAACAGCTGGTTAATGCTAGAAAAAGAGCAGTCATAGTCATACTTGTATCTGAAAAATTCACCATTAGTCACTATGTCATTGTTCAAAGCTGAAATTTCACAGGCCAAAGCATCTATCTGTAACTGGTAGTGTTTGACCATAAGTTGCATTACATCAAATCCTTGTTGATCAAACAAGGAGTTAAGTTCTAAGTGAAACAGTGAATCTGGGACCAAACCAGTTGGGTACCGGTAAATACGCAACCCTTTCGGGACAATGTGTTGGACCAAGCACTCCTTAAAATACATCACTTCAAGTTGCAGTTTTTTTAATTTTAATAACTTGGCATCAAGAATTTTAAGCTTCCCATTTAAACCAATAACACCAACCTGTTGTCCATTGTTAGTCTCGGCCGGTCACTCCTGGTCAGACCATGACAAAGCAAAACGTAGAAGTGTCCTTGATCCACTCATTAAGATTTGGAGCTCCAATAAGCCTTCCATTGTTATTACTTGGTGTGTTAGACTCAGGTTCATCAGTACTGTCCGTATGTCGAACTTCAGTTGGTACCCGCTGACCTGGTGTGATATCAACACAAGATGCACCCATTCTTAATCCATTGCTGTTAGGTGTAGTGGGTCTCGGACTAGTAGTAGGAACGCCACTCGAGGGCACTTGTAGAGCCGCGTTCTGAAAAGAACGCTGTTGTTGGGTTAAAACAGTATCCACCTTCTCCAAACGGGCGGAGAGGCCATCCATACGCTGGCTCATAGCATTAATTAACTGTGTCAGATTCCCCAGTTCGGTTTGCAGCTGTGTACCGAACAGTGTAGGGCTACTCAGGTTGCTGCTGGCTCCAGACACCATAGTACAGATAAAACTTGAGAAAAGGTAAACAACTAAAAAACAAAAACCAAGTCAGCAGCACTTTGTCCCAACACAACAAATATATCAGGAATCCAATAAAAGTAAAAACAAGAACCGTTTAATTTTAAGCGCTTTTCATTGCCAAAATGTAGCAACTTCTTCAGAAATACATACAAAGTTTCAAAGCACAGTATTTAAGTAATTAAGTCATATCACATGATAGACACACCTCTGTCTAATAGATTTCTTTAAAAAGACCTTCACTAGAAAAGCAAACACATTGTTCACGAATACATAGTAAACTAGCTGCAAGTTTACCAAAAAAACTAAACCAAAAATCTCGTCAATTACAGTGTTGAATATTTGTTAATTGACCCAACAAGACATTAAATTCAGAAAACATTAAGTTCAAACCACAATGTACAACCCAACCTCAAATTCGCTCCACTATTAGTTGTTCAAACAAGTATAGGTGTAAGTATACTCACAAACTAAACTAGTTATCATTTCAGGCTTCTTAATTTCAGTAAGCAAGCAATACTGCAAGCATCGTTCAACCCTGGGGCATGGGCCACAAATGCATTTAATCGGATTTGCCATGCTAATTCGTGTTCTTCTTTTTAAAGAACTCTATTAGACAGAGGCGTGTATCATGTGATATGACTTAATTACTTAAATACTGTGCTTTGAAACTTTGTATGTATTTCTGAAGAAGTTGCTACATTTTGGCAACGAAAAGCACTTAAAATTAAATGGTTCTTGTTTTTACTTTTATCGGATTCCTGATATATTCGTTGTGTTGGGACAAGGTGCTGCTGACTTGGTTTTTGTTTTTTGGTTTTCCTGTATGACCTTTTTACTCTTTGGTTTGAATGTTAATTGAGATATTTTTGTAGACGACACCTTAATGGTTATGAACATCAGCTGGATGTAAAGACCCTGTGTTTCTAAAGTACAGCCAAACACTCCACTTATGCTGTGCTGACATGGTCATATGAAGGCCAAAATATGCATATCACCAGTTAGAAGGGTTTGGATTTATAATGGCCTGAATGCTCCACAAAGACTTAAAAAAAGTAAAAAGTCATAGACATTCAAAAGCCATATAGCTAAAACACGATATCCTTAAGGGGTCATTTGCATATATCCAATGGAGCTCTTTTACATGAGATTTAAGGGATCACACAGTGAAAACTCTAGCTTGTTTTGTATGTGTGACCTTTGTACTCTTTGGCTTGGATATCACTATAGTCTGATGTTTATTAGGAATCCATAATCATAACCCTCTATGCTGTATCATACATGGAGTAATGTGCAGTATCTAGGATGCATAAGGATAGATATCCAAAGTGTCAAAGTGAAGTCTACAAAATAATAGTCAAAAGTATTTGACTTTTATCACATATTTTGAGGTGACATCAATAAACAGTAGAGAACAAAATACACTCATGGACTTTCAATTACATCAGAATCAGAGTGTTTTGCTGTTTGTGTATGTATGCAAGTATTCTCGGAAAATGTTAGGATATTTTATTTTATTAGATACCCTTCAGGTGGATATAAGAAGACTAGAATGAGTGGACAGTATTTTTGAATGCTTACTTTTAGCAGAAATGATATGTGATACTGCAGAAATGATATGTAATACTATCTGTAGACAATTGGGATGCATTTTTGGTTGGTATTTATTGCTGCAGTATGATCTGCATATGAGTAGTAACAGACTAGAGCAACAGAGCACAGTAATGTCAATGGTCATTTTTATGACAAACTCTAGGGGTAACATCAGATGAATCATCAGCAGAAAGTGTTAGCAGGTGTTAATCCCTACCACATACTCTGCAGATAATTCTGATCAGACTGAAAGCACTATGGCAGTTTTATTTGCTATTATTAAAACTAGATAGCCCACTGTCTGCTGATATCCGCACTACAATCATGCATTCATTGTTCTTTATAAATGACTAATAGCAGGTGGGCGGATGTCAGCAGACAGAGGGCTATAATCATGCATTCATTGTTCTTTATAAAGGACTAATAGCAGGTGCCAAGATAGGTGAAGGCTGCCAGCCTAGACAGAGAGAATTTTGTAGACAATTCTGTCATTTGTAAATATTAATGCAAGCCACGGGTTTGTTCTCTTAAATGTGAAAAGACTGCATTGGATATTGAACTGCAAAAATCTTTCAACAGTGCACTCTGCTGTAAGAAAGCTAAATCAAGCATTTTATGACTGTCTTTGATGTCAAAATTCAGAGCTGAAATGTCTAGAGGGAGGCATCCTGCCTATTCTTTTAAGGCCAGAATTAATGGCTAGAATTTGCATGTATAAATGTCCTGTATTGCTCTGGCTTCTGACCAGGTGTAAAGAATGTAAATGTAGTTTCTGTTAGCCTGGGAACACCAGAGAAGTGTGAAGAATAATGTCATGTGAAGAAGATCTGTGTTATCAATTTAAAGAGAGAGAATGAGAGAGCTCAGAGCATTTTGTCTTGAGAACATCCAACATCACCAGCACTGCCTTGCTCTTTATGTAAGTTTATTTTATAACTGTGTTTTCTCTTAGATATAGCTAGGAGGATCAGACTAGTTTGTTTTTCTGTGATGTCAGAACTTTTGCTACTGTCTTATTTTATGTATTTCTCTGTCATCTCTGAACTATTGACTAGCACTGTGTAGTAAGAAATATTGTATTGTGTTTTTTATTATTTATTATTAAATATTTTTAAACCTTTCAACTGTGGCTGTTTTATATCAAGTCAATTTAAGCTCTAGAGTACATTGCATGTATATAGTGATACTATACCAAGTCACTCTAATAAGCCTTGACTGTTCAGTCACACTTACCATTTGGATAATAATAATATTGCACAGTAATAACTGGACACCCTTCAGAAGGGCATTTGTGTAACTGCTATTAGTGGATGGTGGCAGCTGGTACTACCATTTAGACTGGGCAGAAAAGAGGCAAAGCTGGAGAACCTGTGTCATACTTCTCTAGGAATGTCTGTGTGGTTGTATATAACTCTTATCTCAAAGTGTGTGTGTGTGTGTGTGTCAGCTATGTGGGGAGGGACACAAAGCACTGGTTGGACAGAGAGGGTGCTAGAGGTTTTAGTTTGCCCACTAGGCTGAGATCTGGAGCCTATAGCTATGCCAGTGGGAAGTCTTATTGGGGACCTGGAGAGAAAGGGAGAAACCAGCTCTAGACTGACTGTGATTTCTGTGTGCTCTTAAGGGAAATTGTACTTTACTGTGTATTTATTATCCTTTCCCTATATGGACTCTCCACACTGGTGTTAGTGGTGAGGATTAAGGCTCCTTGATTGCTGGGCCAGGGCACATGCATCACAGCAGGTAGTAAGATTTTTATTAAAGGCTCATAGGTGAATACTAGGCAATGTTCTGTGTGGGATCATTTTATACCTAGCCAATAAGCTGATGTCAGAATCAAACCCTGTACCTTGTTTCTAAGCAATGAAGATTTTTAACCATTATGCCAAACCCACCTCCATTACTATGCCATGGATCAGGTTGCCCAGTCAATGGCCTGGTCTCACCATGATACATTTTTTGTAGCCCTTGAGGAATGATATAAGCACTGAACAAACACGCATAACATTATTTAACAATTGCTAAGAATCATCCATCTGCCTTGCCACTGCTTGTTTCTTGTGGGAGCTGAACTTTATGTAATAAACTTTCTTGTCAAGTTCATCTCACACACACACACCAAACACTGTGTGCTAATGGCAGCCACGAAAGTTAAAAAAGTATTAAAAAAATTCTAATCTCTTTCAGTTCACTTACTTTTTATCATAAAAACAGTCATAGCTCTTTAAAGCACATAAAAAAATGAGAGCCAAACAAATTTAGTAAACATAAAACTCACCTGCCTCCTCCCCCACAAGACCCAGAAGCTGGAAACATCCTCCACTGAACATGACTATCAGCAGTACATATTGAAATCTGTTGAGGTCAATGTTCATGCAACTATTCATGAGTACATGGTTAAATGGGGCCGCTTGCAAAATTATGAACCAGGCACCACCTGACTGTGGCACTGTCCTTTTACTTGGCTGTTTCTCCCCAATTAACTTTCTTATTCCTGGCACTGATTAGACAACACTTTACATCACCAATAATTACCCAGATTAGTTGGTAAGCCATGCAGTCTGCGAACAGCATCCAATTTCTGCAACATTTTTTTCAAATGTTTCTATTTTTCATACATTTATTTAAGTCCAGAGGAACAAAGGATATCCTTACACATTTTAATTCAGTAATGGTACACAATACATAAAGATGGAACTATAGTCATGAAGAAAGATTAGATTTTCAGAGAATTATGCTATTTCACATTTGAAATGAATCTAACTTGACAGTCATCTTACTTTCCCCATTGTTTATCCCTGACAACCTAATTTTTTCCTCTCAGCAAAGATCCTACTGATCTAGCTATTCGGTTATGGACACAGTATTTAATATGCGTAATTATATAATTAGTTATTTCCAATATCCTTCCAAGTTGATGGTCTGTCTGCAATGTACATCTAGTGACTCATTCACCTAAAACAAACCATAAAGGGAACCAGAAACTGTCAGTGTAAGTACATATTGGCCCATGCCCTCTTCCTATATGGCGACTTGCAATTTTCTGCAGCTGATGTTTCCTGAAACACTTCACAAAGAAGATTAGAAACTACAAAGAACAGCAATACATGCTCACAAAAAACAGTACTTTTTGACAAGATCGTAAATATCTGTAAAATAAACTCTCAGCAGCAGGACCAGTATGTGCCCATACACAATTACTGGTATATAAGTAACACACTGAGTCAGTCATAAGAGCTGTGGATGAAGGAAAGGTGGTTGATACAGCCTACCTTGATCTGGCCAAGGCCTTTGAGGATTCTCAGGAATCAGAAAAACTCACAAAGCTAGGCATCAACCCCTATATCACTAGGTGGGTTGCAAACTGGCTCACAGATAGAACCCACAGTGTGAAAGTAGCTGACTCCAAGTCAGACTGCTGACCAGTCATGAGTGGAGTCCCACAGGGTTCGGTCCTGGGTTCTCTCCGGTTTGCTATCTACTTCTCTGAAGTCCAGGCCAACATGAATGGACTTTGGCTGACAAAGTTTGCAGACGATTGCAAGTTGGGAGCCATAATTAACTCCCCTCATGATGTTGACATCCTACAAAAAGGTCTCACTGAGACCAACGACTGGTGTCAGAACCATGGCCTTAAGCTCAATGCCAAAAATGTGTTGTCATCCCCTTTGGGAAAAACCTGGTTCCCATGAATTATCACATCAATGGTAGTCCAGTGAACACAGAAGGTGTCATAAGAGATCTAGGAAAACAGGTTGCCAGCAACCTCTCTTTTAACCACCACATTGCCACTGTGGTCAGAAAGTCCTTCTATGTGGCACACCTCATTACTAAGGGTTTTGCATCCAGGAAGCAAGAAGTCATTGTCTCCCTCTACTCTTCCCTGATTAGGCCTTAAACACTTGTCCTATATGGACAGACTCAAAAAAACTCCAACTATTCTCTGTCTCATATAGTCTACTTAGAGGCGATCTCTGCTCGACTTACTAAGCCATGTCTGACCCAGCTCCATTAGAAATGCTACATCTAGGGAAATCACAATCCCTCCACACTACATACTCCAGAGACCTCAACCTCATTACCACGATGAACAGAACAAGCTGGAGGGACAGGTTCATAACCCAGAGACTGCCCATGCCCATGCTATGGAATAGACTTCCTATACATGTCAAGCGGGGTGCCTCACTGGTCCTCTTCAACAGAAATCTTGATGAGTGGATCGGAAATAGAAAATTCACCCTGGGGATCTCTCCAGTGACTCTACTTGACAGAGGGTGCACGATGCCAGGGTAATCCTTTGGGCTAGGCTTGTGAAGGCTCCAGGGCCATTAGCCTAGTACACACCTATGAACACACACACACACACACACACACACAATCACACACACAATCTCATGCACACACACACACACACACACACACACACACACACACACACACACACACACACACACACACACACACACACACACACACGTAGTGAAATATGGGAAGATTGTTTAGAGAGCGTTCATTGGATCAGTTTCATTGGGTATGTACAGATAAGTATGAGCATTGTTATAATATTTCTTAGGATGGGTTACTGAGTGCTGATTTATAGAACTATATACAATAATGATTGCATTTAAATTGCTTTATCATGCTCAGGTGTCTTGGTTTACAGTCAGTCTGTTTGTTTTTAATGGAGGATATTACTACACTGAATGGAATGGTTGTGACCTCCTGCCAACAAAGGAGTGCAGCCTTCTACCTCCAATTCCCAAACCAACCCCATATTTTCTCATTTATTACAAGCCATCTCTGCCTCTATTTCTTCACTTTGCTCCTCACCTTAATGTTACAAAACCACTCCAGACCAGAGCCAAAGTTAACTTCTTTGTAAAATGTAACAAGTGGCTTGATACAGCCTAAATACCTCACAAAGACCACTAAAGTTCTTCAGCCCTGAACAAAAATGCAGAATCGGTATTCATTTCTGAATGCCTGCACTACCTCTACCAAACATGGAATGCTGATGCACTTTACCCCTGACCAAGAATGCAGTACAGGCAACTTTTCTAATTACCAGTCCCACACTACACCACACATGTAGCACTGAAGTTGTTAAGCCTCTACAAATAATGCAGCATCAATATTCATTTCAGAATGTCTGTACTGCCTCTACCAAACACAGAATGCTGATGCCTTTCAGCCCTGACCAAGAATGCAGTATGGGCAATCATTTCTAATTACCAGTCCCACACTATACCACATATGTAGCATTATGTACTTCAGTCCTGACCAAGAATGCAGTACGGGCACTCATTTTTGATTACCACTCCCGCACTATACCAAACATGTAGCACTGAAGCTCTTCAGCCCTGACTAAGAATGCAGTAAAGACAATCATTTCTAATTACCAGTCCCACACTATACCACATATGTAGCATTATGT